>NW_006921758.1:6457664-6466231 GCF_000298275.1 Orycteropus afer afer
ATATATATATATATAAACTGGTTTTGCTTCTCTAGAGAACCCAGCCTAAGATATAGACCAAGACTCAAATATTTTTTTTTTTTTCCAAATCAAATTATGCTTTTGAGTTATGGTGCTGGCAAAGAATGCTGAAAATACCATGAGCTGCTAAAAGAACTAACTAATCTGTCCCGAAAGAAGTACAGCTGGGATGTTCCTTGGAAGCTATAATGGCATAATGGCCAGACTTTGTCTCACCTACTTTGGTCATGTTGTAAGAAGAGACCATTCCCTGGAGAAGGATATGATGTTTGGTGAAGTGGAAGGTCAATGAAAGAGGGGAAAACCCTCAACAAGATGGACTGACACAGTGGCTGCAATGATGGGGTCAGGTACAGCAGGGATCAGGGAACTGGCACTGGACTGGGCAGTGCTTCATTCTGTTGTGCCTAGGGTCACTATGAGTTGGAGACTACTTGACAGCTCCTAAAAACAACAACATATATATATATATATATATATATATATATATATATATATATATATAGAAAGAGAGAGAGAGAGAGAGAGAGTAAATAGCAGCAAAAATGGAGAAAAGTTTTCCTTTTCAGGTCTCTTTGCCCAAAACACAGGAACAGAACTTTCAACTTTTCTTGGAAGCTGATCACCAGGCTATGAAATCTTGCTCATCAATTCTTTCTTTCCCCTGTCTTTTATTTTTATATTAAGTTCAAAACATGAAGATGTTGATAGTTAACCAACAGAAAAATCTTCATTCCTTGACTCTACATGCTTGTTGAACTCTGATGAAGGCATGCAGGACTGCTTTGAATCTGCAGGTTGTGTTTCCATACAAAGTGCCCTGTAATGGCTCTGATGGTCCTGAGAGGTACTTCCCCAGAAGGAGAACAGATGTGGTACTCATATGCTTCCCTGATGTTCATTTCTTGAACTTGATTTCATTTACCCTTTTAATTCTTTTTGAAAGGAGAACAGTGTTCTTGTTTCAACATATTTTGGATTATTTTGCATAAATATGCATAATGAGGCATTAACTCAAAATATGGATAACAAAGTCAACTTTATTCATTAGTCAACCTACAGTAATTGTATTCAAGTTCAACATGGGTAGCATACTACATGTAAAATGCCTAAAATTTTAAAATTATTCACAACCTGTATCAAGAGATAAGAATATTGCTAATGAACACTGCTTAGTAAGCCTATAACAGAGCCTCTGGAGCTATTCTGCTTTCACAAAGTAACTCTACAAGAAACTGGCTGGGGTCTTATGTTCTTACCAGTGCTATCTAATGGAGGCATAGCTCTAACTTCACCTCTTCTGTGAAGGTATTCTACTAATCTCTGTAGCTTCAGAACCTAACATTATTTCCATAACACTACAAGATGATCTCTTCTTTTCCTTTTCCTTTTCATTTACAATTATTCAGTCCCCTTTCAAGCTTAATAGCCAGTTTTTCTGAAACTTTATCAGAAATATCTGGAGATTCTAGACTAAGTCAAACTCTGAGGATGGGATGTAAACCTCTGAATTGTTAACAAGTGTTTTGGATAATTATCCTTCATATAAAATTGTGCGATTCATTCCAAAACAAACATATACACATGCACAATACATAATAAGCACATTCTAGTGAATAATGGGAGCTCTGGTGGCATAGTGCCTAAGGCATTTGACTGCTAACTGGAAGGCTTGCAGTTCAAACCCACCAGCCACTCTTTGGAAGGAGGATTGGGCAATCTACTTCCGTAGTGATACTGCCTCAGAAGCCCAAGGAGAGGTCACTGTGAGTAGAACCAACTTGACAGAACTGAGTTTGGTGGTTTTTTTTGTTTGTTTGTTTGAGTGAATAATATACTAATCATAAAGTAGGATTTTCCTAACAGTCTTATATCAGTTACTAAAAGCAATTCATCCAGCAATGGAAAAAAACAGTAAATTTATCATGGATCTAGCTTCATTATTACTAAGTAAACAATGTATAATGGTAACACCTTTTTGAAAATCTACTTTGCATTTGCCACTCACTGGCATATGTGTCTTATGAGGAATCAGGAGGCATCATGTTCTCTGTAATCTCCTGCATTTCATCTAGAAATGTATCATATTTGAGCCACATGATTCCTTCAGTCTTCAAGAGGCCTACCATTTGGAGATGACTAAAAATACACAAAGAAGAAAATTCTATACAAATATTTTAAGGTTGTAGAAATTAATTAAATAAATTAAAAAGCACTAGAGATCACATTTCAACCAAACATGTACATTAAATACATTAAAGGGTGCAGATGTTTTTCTAGTCTTTTTATACATGAAGAAATTTTCCAGGGCCGGAATGATTTGTGCAAAAGCTGGTGGAAGAAGCCTAGATCAAATAAGTAATTTGCATATGGATAAATGCTGGGTTGGTTTTTTTTTTTTTGCTTGTTTGCCTATCAGTCATTAATGTATATGAAATTACCAGAAAGCTAATCAGCAACTTTTGGACAAATTCAAGTAATTAAATGAGTATAGTTCTAGCTAATTAAAAAATAATAATAATAAATCCCTTGTCAAGTAAATGAATTCACATGGCTTTCTTTCTTAACTTCCCAGAAGTGTTTCTAGTAAAGTAAAAGCTTTTGTTAAGAAAAACTCTTACTGATGAAATGTAGAATGTGCTAACAAATATTTTCTAAATTAGAAAATAGAAAACATGTACTACATTAAAAGAAGTACATTTTCCCAAGACTTGCAACCAGAGGAGAATCAGCAGTCTTTTCAACCAACATCTTTCAAAAAAATAAAAGTTGTTCTTTGTATTCGGACAGTATTCATCTCTCCCTTAGTTCCCTTTGAGTTGGCTTTCTAGTAATGGTGACCATGACTAGTGAGTACTAATTTATCCACAGTCTTCCACTTGTTTCTCTTCACTGTTGTAAGACTTTGTATATCATTGTCAAGACACAGAAATTATTTTGAGCCTTGTTATGAATTAAACTATGTAACCAAAAAAATATTTTCGTAAATCATATCCACCTTTATGTCTGTGATTATAATCCTATAATAAGAGTTGTCTTTGTTATGTTAATAAGAGAGGATTAGTGTAGGATATTGGAAGGAAGATGGGGCAATCTACTTCTGTAGTGATACTGTCTTGGAAACCCAAGCAGGGGTCGCTATGAGTTGGGTCCGACTCAATGATACATAACAACAACAACGGCGTAGGATATGTCTTAAGCCAATTTCTTCTGAGATTTAAAAAAGATTAAACAAGCAATGACATATTCACTGAAAATACATTTTTTCAACAACATAAACTGAGGCTATAGTGAACCTCACCAGAAGGAATACACAGGAATCAGATAGACTACATTCATGGAAAGAGGTGACAGAGAAGCTCAATAACTTCAGCCAAAACAAGGTCAGGAGCTGACTGTGAAAAAGATTATCAATAGCTCATATGCAAGTTCAAGTTGAAGCTGAAGAAAATTAAAGCAAGTCCATGAGAGCCTAAATATGACCTTGACTATATCCCAACTGAATATTCTGAAGAGTAGATTTGATGGGTTAAACACCAATGACCGAAAACCAGATGAATTGTGGGATGACATTAAAAACAGCACACATGAAGAAAGCAAAAGGTCATCAAAAAAGACAGGAAAGAGAAGGAAAAAAAAAAAAAAAAGACCAAAACGGATGTCAGAAGAGATTCTCAAACTAGTTCTTAGACAGACAGAGTAGCTAAAGCAAATGGAAGAAATGACAAGATAAAAGAGCTGAGCAGAAGATTTCAGAGAGCAGCTCAAGACGACAAAGTCAATTATTATAATGAAATGTGCAAAGACCTGGAGTTAGAAAACCAAGAGGAAAGAACACACTCAGCATTTCTCAAGCTGAAAGTACTAAAGAAAAAATTCAAGCCTTGAGTTGCAATATCTAAAGATTCTATAAGCAAAATATTGAATGATGAAGGAAGCATCAAAAGAAGATGAAAAGAACACATAGAGTGACTGTACAAAAAGAATTGGTCAAAACTCTACTATTTCAGGAGGTGGCATATGATCAAGAACCAATAGTATTGAAAGAAGTCGTCCAAGCTGCACTAAAGGAATAGGCAAAAAACAAGGCTCTGGGAACTGACAGAATACCCACTGAGAGTTTAACAAATAGATGCCATGTGGGAGAAACTTACACACCTATGCCAAGTAATTTGGAAGACAGCTACCTGGCCAACTGACTGGAAGAAATCCATATTTGTATCCATTCCAAAGAACAGTGATCAAACAGAATATGAAAATTATGGAACAATATCATTAATATCACACACAAGTAAAATTTTGCGAAGATAACTCAAAAATAATTGTATCAATATTTGACAGGGACCTCTGGTGGTATAGTGTCTAAGGCATTTGACTGCTAACCAGATGGTGGTGGTTCAAACCCACCAGCCACTCCTTGGAAGGAAGGTTGGGCAATCTACTTCTGTAGTGTTACTTCTTTGGAAACCCAAGGAGGTTGCTGTGAGTCAGATCTGATTCGAGGGTAGTGAGTTTGCTTTGGTTTATTGACAGGGAACATCCAGAAATGCAAGATGGATTCAGAAGAAACATGGAAGGGCTATCATTGCTGATGTCAGATGGATCCTGGCTGCAAGCAAAGAATATCAGAAAGATGTTTACTTGTGTTTTATTGACTATGCAAAGGCATTGGACTGTGTGGATCATAACAAATTATGGATAACACTGACAAGAATGGGAATTCCAGTATGCTTAATTGTGCTCATGAGGAACCTGTACGTAGACCAAGAGGCTATCATTTGAACACAACAAGGGGATACTGCATGGTTTAAAAGCAGGAAGGGTGTGTGTCAGGGTTGTATTCTTTCACCATAATTATTCAATTTGTATTTTGAACATATAATGTGAGAACCTGAACTATATGAAGGAGAACACAGCATGAGGATTGGAGAAAGACTCATTAACAACCTGAGGTATGCAGACAACACAACCTTGCTGGCTGAAAATGAAGATGACTTGAAGCACTTTTGATGAAGACTACAGTCTGCAGTATGGATTACACCTCAACATAAAGAAAATGAAAAGCCTCACAAGTGGACCAACAAGCAGCATCATGATAAATGGAAAAAAGATTGAAATTGTCAAATATTTCATATTACTTGGATCCATAATCAATACCAATGGAAGCAGCAGTCAAGAAATCAGATATCATATAACAACACTGCCTAATCTGCTGCAAAAGATCTCTTTAAAGTGTTGAAAAGCCAAGATGTTATTTTGAAGACTAAGGTGCACCTATCCCAAGCCATAGTATTTTTCAATCACCTCATATGCATGTGAAAGGTGGACAATGAGTCAAGAAGACCAAAGAAGAGTTGCTGCTTTTGAGTTGTGGTGTTAGCAATGAATTCTGAAATTCTATGGTACTGAAAGTACCATAGACTGCCAGAAGAATGAACAAATCTGTCCTGGAAGAAGTGCAGCTGAAATGCTCCTTGGAAGAAAGAATGGCCAGACTTCATCTCACCCACTTTGGTCATGTCAGAAGCGACTAATCCCTGGAGATGGACATCATGTTTGGTAAAGTGGAGGGTCAGTAAAAAGGGAAAGACCCACAATGAGATGGATTGTCATAGTGGCTGCAAAGATGGGCTCAAATACAGAAAGGATTGTGAGGCTAATGCAAGACCAGGCAGTTTTTCGTTCTCTTGTACACAGGGTCACTATGAGTTGGAGCCAACTTTATGGCACCTAACAACAACAAACAAGTAATCAAACAAACACAGATGTGAGACATCAGGGTTAAGATAGATGTCAAGCCACATGGAGATCTATCTCCAAGGAAACCAGACACAGAAGCTGAAGAGTCAAGGACTTTCCTCCAGAACTAACAGAGAAAGAAGTCTTCCATTAGAGGTGATACCCTGAATTGGACTTCTAGCCTCCTAGATGTGAGAAATTAAATGTATGTTTGTTAAAGCTGTCTACTTGTGGTATTTTTGTTGTAACAACACTAGATAAGTAAGAGAATTTGTTATCAGCAATGGGGCTGCCTAGGTCTCAAAGGGTGGGGCTATGGCCACTGGGATCTCAAAGGATATAGTCACAGCCTCTCAGGTTTCAAAAAGTCAGATCTTCACCAACTGAGTTCCAGAGTGTGGAACTGCTGTTCAGTTTGGCCAAGACGATAGGGCAACTGCCGAAAGTGGAGGGAGTGGGGCTGCCCTGCCCCAGGGAAAGAAGAATGGGCCCTAGTAGGGCTGAGGAGTTGAGGGTGCCATTGAGTTGGATGAGCAGAATGTGACTGCCCATAACTGAGGAAGGAGAGTTACCAACATAGTGGCCTGGAAGGCAGAACTGAAGCCCAGGGCCAACAGGCCTCTACCCAGAATCCAGAGAGCACTGCAAACACACAGAGTCTGGAAAGCAGGTCTGAGAGAACAGAGGATTATTTTTAAGGCTTAAAAGCTAACGTAATTCTTCTGCTGGGTTTTGGACTTTCTTGGTGCTCATTATCCCTTTTTTATGCCATTTGTAACAGAAACATCTACCTTGGTCCTGTTCCACCATTCTACTTTGGAAACAGATATCTTTTACAGGCTCACAGATGAAGAGGAATTTTGCCTAGGATGAAACAGGCCTGAAGTCTCAACCATTTGATTGAAATACTTCAGAAGATGAGATTTTTGGACTTAGAGTTGATTTTAAGACTTTTGGGATGATGTGTTGGGGTGAATGTGTTTTGCATGTGGCAAGGACATGACTTTAGGGAGCAAAGGATAGAATACTATGGTTTGAATTGCTTAGCCCAAAAATATGAACTGTAAATCATAACCTCTGTGCTGTGGTTATAATCTCATTTGGGAATGGGCTGTTTTTGCAATGTAAATGAGACTGGATTAGTATAGGGGGTACCTTGAATCAATCTTTTTTGTAATACAAAAGAGATTAAACAAGCAAGCAATCAAGCAGAGATGGGGTAAAATAAATACCAAGACACATGGAGATCTCCAATGAATAGGGAATCAGAAGCTAAACAGACAAGAATCTTCCTCCAAAGCTGACAGAGACAAAGCCTTCCCCTAGAGGTGGCACTCTGAATTTGGACTTCTAGCCTCTTAGGTAGGAGCTCTGGTAGCATAGTGCCTAAGGCACTTGACTGCTCACCAGAAGGCTGGCGGTTCAAACCCACCAGCCACTCCTCAGAAGGAAGGTTGGGCAATCCTACTTCCGTAGTGATACTGCCTCGGAAACCCAAGGAGGGGTCGCTATGAGTCAAGGCTGACTCGACGGCAAACAACAACAACAACAACAGCCTCTTAGGTATGAGAAAATAAATTTCTGTTTGTTAAAGCCATCCACTTGTATTTCTGTTATAGCAGCACTAGATAACTAAGACAAGCTTAAAGCAATGAATGGTACAGTTACTACTGCTGCTGCTACTACTACTACTATTATTACTATTGACTACTACCTACTCCTTCTTCAACATCATCATCATCATCATCATCATCATCATCATCAATGAATATTGAAAGACGATGTACAAACTGTACTGAATATATTTTTGAAAACAATACCATTGTGGTTATTTATTAATTGCATTAATAACAATAGCTAACATTTACTGAGTGCCAGGTAACTTTCTAAGATTTTGAAATGTATTACACTCATTTAATCCTCTATAATTCTATGCCTTAAGAGATACTATTATCTCCATTTTAAGATGAGAAGCATACTGAAGTTAAATATTTTACCCAAGATCATATAGTTGGTAAGTATTGGAGCCAGGATTCAAAACCAGGCATGGTAGCTTCAATGCTCATACTCTCTACCATTGTGTTATGGCATCATAAAGCAAAACAAACTTGTGTAGATATGGAACTCAAGATTACGTTGTTGGAGCTCTAACTAATTGAACTTACCAATCACAATTAAATCTTGCATAACAATTTGGAAGCATACTCAAAGGTCTTCAAAAAATAAAAGTAGAATAGTTATTATCCAACATAAAATATGCCCTGGAAAGTAAATATGTATAATTTGTAAGACAAATATAACAAAAATATAGTCATGTGCCACATAATATCCATTTGGGCAACATCCAACTGCATATACATAAGATTATAACAGAATCTGTGGTCCCACAGGATTATAACAGAGTTCAGAAATCCCAACGGGAGAACAGGATGCAGTAAATGCAATAGCTTTCTGCATGCAGCACGTATATCTCCTCCCTTTTATACCAAGCAACTGAGCTCTCAGGCATGTAATGATGTTTTTGTTGTTGTCAGGTGCCGTCGAGTCATTTCCGGCTCATAGCGACCCCATGCACAGCTGAACGAAACAGCACCTGATCCTGTGCCAGCTCCATGATCCTTGCTAACCTGAGCCCACCGTCCAAGCCGCCCTGTCAATCCATCCATTGAAGGCCTTCCCCTCTTTTGCCAACCCTTCACCTTACCAAGCATCCTTCTCCAGGGAATGGTCCCTTCTGACAAGATACTTTGGTCATGTAATGATACAGTACATATATAACTTATAATATATATATATATATATATATA
>NW_006921758.1:6466442-6472674 GCF_000298275.1 Orycteropus afer afer
ATATATTTATGTATATATATATCTTCATAATCCTAATAAACACCTATGTTTCTGGCTTATTATGTACTGTACTGTACTTTCTTTCTAAAAAGTTTACCATACAACAGTGCATGGTTCAACTTGCATGACAGCAGCACCTGATGTCATGTATCGCACGTCTCTTTAATGTTTTAGCAAATATCTCTCTGTTTAACTTTCTTTCAAAAATATTACTGTGAAGTGCATCATGGCTCCCAAATGTAACTAAACAAGTGCTAGTGATAGCAGCAGCAAGAGGCAAAGAACTATCAATCTGAGTAAAACAAAAGTTTATTAAACAACAGAAAGGTAGTAAATCAGTGAATGCTTTTGTTTATGATTTATGCATATTGCACTTAACAATCACAATAATCTTCAAAAAAAAAAAAAAACATCTTCAAGCTGTTAAAGGATGGCTGCTACTAAAAGCTACAAGGATAGCACAACTGCAAGAGAGATCTATATCAGATAAGGATAAACTGCTAATGATGTGGATTAAGTATCAAACACAAAAATGCACCCCTCTTAGCACCTTGATGATCACTACTAAATCATGAAGCTTATTCAAGATGCTTAAAGAAAAAGCAGGACCAGACCACAACATGGTTTTCCCACAATGTCCAAATTATATTATATCCTATTTCACAGAACATATTATAGATAAGTGATGTATGACTGTACTAAATCATTATATATTACTCAGTATTAGTAGCAATACTAGAGGATCAACCTTATAATTGGAGACTTTACTTTTTTTTTTTTTTCCTATTCACAGTACATTGTAATTACCCCAATTTCTTTTTCCAAAGTGGAAATAGGTTGGCCATATTAATTAGTGTGAACAGAATTTTTAAAGTAGGAAAAAATATATACATATTATGCATTTAAAATGGAATAAATATATTATTTTAAAAGTTTTACAGATACACATATATGTATTAATATCTATATACTATTACCCAAGATAATGACAGCAAAATTTATAAACTAAAAATGTCAGATATATGTTGGAGGATAAAATAGAGTTCACAGGAAAAAAAGGTAAGGTAATCTCTTATACTAAGTAAGCATCATCTGTCAGACAGGGAGACTTGAGCAGTGAACATGACGGGAGTCTCCAAGGATAAACAAGGCAGCCAGGACTTATCTGAGGTGGACAGCCAAGAATTAGGCCAAACAATCTAGTATTCTTGTAATGACTATACCCCAGTTCACCCTAAAAATTGAACAAGTCTTTCCAAAATGGAAGATTTTCACTTCCAAAATCCTTAGGTGTACTCCTATTTTAAGAGCATCTATATACTTTACTATTAAGCTTCATAACTTAATAGTTAAAAGATCCTGACATCAGAATGTCTAGTTCTGAACTTCATTTACTAAAAATGTAACTAAGTGGATAAGTCATTACATTGTAAGTCTCATTTACTTTGTTCACCTCTAAAATGGAAAACATAAAATTATATACCTTATAGGATGGTGATGAGAAGGACAATGAATACATAAAAGCCACAGGCACATTAGGTGGTATGTGATGAGCTTTCAAAAAAATGTTCTCTCTTAGCTGTAGCTATAGGCACAAAGAGTTAGAATTGTAGCATCATATATATGGCATCTCTTTCTTAATCAGCAGAAGTAAGCCAAGAGTCAGAAGAGAGCTTATCACCCTCTTTCTTCCCTTTTCTACCGCCTTTTTTCATTTTCTGAGTTTATAAAGGTAAGGGGAAGTGCAATGTAGTAAATTACATAGTATGGCTTTTTTAGCCATAGTCATTGTAAACTCCATGGTAGATTCTGCTGTGAGCAACTGAGTAGCTCCTGACTGTTAAAGTTATCCACCTGGGGTGTTTCTGTTGGAAAAGTAGGAAGCAATCGTTTGGGAAGTTCACTCTCTCTCAGGTGTGTAGGACTCTGATGTTGGGATTAGTTGGTTTTAGCCACTCTGCCAGGCTCAAAAGGAGCCCTCCTAGAGGCAGAGAGGGTCTCTCTGACTACCAGCTGAGAAAGACATGCTGCTGAAAAAGACATGCTGCTGAGAGAATAACATGAGAGACACACTGCTAAGAGAGAAATGCAAGAGACTTGCACCACTGAGAGAGATGTGCTGAGAGAGACTGAGAGAGATGGTCAGCTGCCGAGAGAGACAGCTGGCTGCTGAGTGAGATGGTCAGCTGTGACAGATTGAGCGTGTTCCTGAAATTGAATTGTAGCCTGTTGCTTCCCTAATAAACCCCATAATCTGTGAGTTCTGTGTGGTCCCTACAGTGAACTATCAAACCCAGCAGAGAGGTGGTGGGTGCTGCGGGAGGAATGCCTGGTATCAAGGATGGCAAGAGAAATGGAGGGTGGAGGCATGTCTGGCCTCACAAGAACAGGCCTTGGGCTGCTGATGGTGATTCTGCCCTCCTCTTTTGTGGTTAGAGGAGTTCAGAAGATGCCGCCTCCTTGCCCCGTTAGCAGAAAGAGAAAAAATAATAAATATCATTTTCAAAAAAGTACCATTTCTTTTGGTCTCACTTAGGCTCTAAAGAGCATTGGATCAAAAGAATCTGCTATAAGAAAAGTTAAGAAAATTTAATTAGGGATTTGAAATTTATTTGTGAAAATGCCGTCAATTTCCTTTTAGCCTGTCAAGAAACGTATACTGAGGATCTAAAAGATTCCAGGCACCATTAGGATACAAACAGAAAAACAGAGATAATTCTCCTAAAGATACAGACTCAGGAATAATTATAACAGCAAAGGGTAATTATTTCATTAGTGAATTATACAAAATATGGTGGAATCACAGGGAGAGAAGCTCCCAAGTCTGTCTGGGAAAAGAAAAATGGCCTCACAGAAGTCCACCACCTGTCCGCCAGTTTGTTTGACTGTGGTGGCTTGTATGGTGTGGTGATGCTGGAAGCTATGCCACCAGTATTTCATAGAACAGAAGAGTCTTTACCATGGTGGACAAGTTTCAGCACAACTTACAGACTAGGACAAGCTAGGAAGAATGTCCTGGTAATCTACTTCCAAAAATTCGCTAGTAAAAACCTTATGAATTACAACAAGAACACTGTCCAACTCGCTTGATTTGGACGTGTTTATCAGGGAGGATCTATTGCTAGAGAACGATGTCATGTTTCGTGAAGTGGAGGGCCAGTGAGGGTCTGGGAGAGTCACAATGAGGTGGACTGGCACCATAGCCACAAAAAAATAAAAAACACAAAAATATCAACACGGTTATCACAAGGATGTTGCAGGACCTGACAACGTTATATTCTGTTGTACGTAAGTTTACCATAGTTGATGTTGATATGAGGACATTTCTCTCTCTCTCTCTCTGTCTCTCTCTCTCTCTCTCTCTCTCTCTCTCATGTAAACACACATAAACACACAAGTATGGGTTTCTCAGGGAAGTAATCAGAGAAAGACAATTCCAGGGAGAAAATCAAGACTACTCAAAGGCATAGAGGTTAAAAATGACAATGTGTTACAGGAATTATACATTTATTGTAGTAAAAGTTTGTATTGGGGAAGAGCTAGAACATAAGTCAGAGCAGACAAGGAGGGACCAGGCCACAAATGTAATTTCATATTATGTAAAGTAGTAGAAAAATAAAGGACATCAGTTTTACGTATTACAAAGATAATTTTGGTGACAGAGTGACTGATTGAAGAAAATGCAAGGGTATCAAAGAGACAAATGCAAGAGTTTAATGAAAAGATAATGTGAATGTGAACAAGGGCAGGAGTAGTAGAGATGGAACAAGGAGGCATAAGAAAGGTATTGAAAAGAGTAAAAAAAAATTGGATGAATGTCACAAGTGGTAGAAATAGTTAATTTTGCGAGATTGATAAATCAATCAGAATATTATTGGTAATGAACTGAGACATAGCTCCCAGTGACAGATTTGTTGTTGCTGTTGTTATGGGCCGTGGAGTCGGACCCAACTCATAGCGACCCCTCCTTGGGTTTCCGAGGCAGTATCACTACGGAAGTAGATTGCCCCATCTTCCTTCCGAGGAGTGGCTGGTGGGTTTGAACCGCCTTGATAATTTGAAAAAGTCATTTGTATTCTCTATTCCCTAGATTCCTTGCCTGTAAAATGAAGGGACTAGATTAAAGCAAAACTTCCAAATTTAGTTAAAGTAGAAATCTTGTTTGAATGAAATAGTAACCAGGAAACGAACAGGTAAAACAGGAATAAGTTCATCATTTTAAAGGGTTGTAATTTGTTTGTAGAACCAATCTTCCAAAGTCCTTCTGATACTTGTTCTATGGCTAAGGAAATTTCTTCTGGCTGAAGAGAAATTAAATCATATGAAAATCTAAATTCTCATGAAACAATAAAAATGTGTTGTTGTTGTTGTGTACCATCAAAATGAATTTCATCTTACAGTGACCCCATGTAGGTCTCTTAGGCTAGAATCTTTACAGGAGCAAATTGTTAGGTCTTTCTTCTGCAGAGCTGCTATGTGGGTTTGAACTGCCACCTTTCAGTTAGCAGCCAAGCACTTAACTGTTGCAGCACCACTCAATGCCGTTGAGTCAGATCTGACTTATAGTGACTTCTCCTTGGGTTTCTGAGGTGGTATCACTATGGAAGTAGATCGCCCAACCTTCCTTCCAAGGAGTAGCTGGTGGGTTTGAACTGCTAGCCTTTTGGTCAGCAGTCAAATTCCTTAGGCACTACACTGATATAATTATAGAAGATTTTTTTTTTCCTTTTAATTCATTAAAAATATATATGATGTTTGTCTTAGTTTCTTTCCTAGGACTGCCATAATCAAACCCCACAAAGTGGGTGGCTTAAAGAATATTTATTTTCTCACAATTCTGGAGGCTGGAAGTCCAGATTTAGGCTATTGACCATGTAAATACTTTCCAAGGGATCTGAGAGAATCAGATCCCTTGGAAGGATCAGAGAGAAGACTGCTTTGTGTCTTTCTCCTAGCTTCTGGTTTCTGTAGACAATTTGCCATACTTTTGCTGCTTGTAGATGGATGTTTATATGTTGCCTTCCCCACCACCAGGTGTAACTCTTTTTCCTTGTCTGTCATTCTATTTTATAAAACACCAGACAGAAGAGATTAGGATTAGGACCCATCCTATTCTGGTACAATTTAATTAATTACAGATAATATCTGCAAAGAAAAATCCTATTTTCAAACAAGGTCACATTCACAGGTACAGGAGTTAGGACTTCAACATATCTTCTTAGGAGACACAATTCAATCCATAATACTGTTTAAAGCCAAAGTTACAAAACTGTCTAACTATATTTATAATGGATTCAAATGCAATACACATGACAATTACAACATAAAAGATGGCAGTGGAGGGAGGAGAGAGTTAACATACACAGTTGTAGAGTTCTTATGTTCTGTGTTGTTGTTGTTGTTATGTGCCCTCAAGTTGGACCCAACTCATAGCGACCTTTCCTTGGGTTTCCAAGGCAGTATCACTACAGAAGTACATTTCCCCATCTTCCATCTCAGTAGTGGCTGGTGGGTTTGAACCGCCAGGTGCCTTAGGCATTACGCTACCAGAGCTCCCATGTTTTGTGTAAAGCCGTACAATCTGAACTCTAAGCACACTGTAGAAGTTAAGGATGTATGATGTAATTTTAGAAAAACCACTAAAAATTGATAATGCAGAGATATATGGATATATAGCTAAAAAGTCGTAGAGATATATGGAATTTCAGAAATATTCTAATAATGCTAAAGTAAGTAGGAAAGGAGCAAGAGTACAATAAAAAGAGAGGGCAAACATAAAAAACAGTTATAATATGGCAGATACGAATCCATTTATATCAGTAAATAATAATTAAATATTTAATAACTAAACAATCTGAATAAAAGGAAAAGGTTTTCAAAATGGATACAAAAGGAAGACTAAATTATATGCTGTCCATGAAAGACACTTTAAAGAGATAAAATGAGATGAAATGGATGGAAAAATACATATCAAGCAAAAATACATACAAGCATAGGTTCCAGCAAGATGGCGGACTAGGCAGAAGGATTGCACAGACCCTCTTCAACAAAGAAAAGGGAACCCAATTAACACAGACACAGAAGATAATCTTGGACCCTTGAGCCTTGAAGGAAAGGATGCAGAATTGGACTAAACCCAACTAGCAGAAGAATTTGCGTGAAAATACCAAAAAAAGGAGACCTACGGAGCTGTGGTCTGACAGCGAACTGAGTGACCCTGACAGTACAGGCG
>NW_006921758.1:6477039-6479224 GCF_000298275.1 Orycteropus afer afer
AAAGTGAATTTACTCTGTAAATCTTCACCCAAATCCTAATTTAAAAAAATAAATAAATAAATACATACAAGCATAAAAATGCTGGAGTGCTTGTTTTAATATCAGATAAATTAGATTTCAAGGAATAAACTATTATTAGAGATAATACATATCATCAATACATATGAGCCTAATACCAAAGGTTCTAAATATATCATGTAAAACTTGACAAATCTAAAGAGAAAGAAAAACAATTTTGCAATGCAAATTAGAGATGTTCTTTAGCAATTGATAGAACAGCTAGACACAAACTCAGTAAAGATACAAGTAATCTGGAAACCACTGTGACGTAATTCATACTAACAGAACCAACAACTGCAGGACACATACTCTTTTTCAACTATACATGGTATATTCACCAAAATAAAGCATAAGACTATAAAATGGGACTCAATAAATTCTTAAAGATAGAAATTCTATAATGTATTCTTCTGCCCACAATAGAATTAAGTTTGATATCACCAGTACATCTTTTCTAATCCAATATTTGGAAACTAATTAGTATGTTCTGAAATAATACATGGATCAAAGAGAAGTCACAATGGAAATTTAAAATTATTTTGAATTAAATAATAATTGAAATACAACAAATCAAATTTGTGAGATACAAAAAAAGTACTGAGATGGAAATTATAGTTTTAAATATACATATTTTTTAAAAAAGGAACAGAAGTTCTTTCTTAAGAAACTAGTAAAAGAAGAACAAGGTATATACACATACACACACAAAAAAAAAAATGTGTAAGGAGGGAAATAACAAAAAGTGGAAATAAAAAGAAGACATTTAAAAAAGGGAAAATTGATAAAGCCAAAAGCTAAAATCAACAAAATTGATAAACTGATATCTAGGCTTATTAGGAAAAGAGTAAGGATAAACTACTAATTTGAGAAATGAGTGAGGGAGGCTATTTCTACAGATGAAAGATGTTAAAAGGGTAATAAGCATATATAATAAATAACTTGGTGTCAATAAATTTGACAACTTATCCTTGAAAAATAAAACATACTAAAATTGACACAAGATAAAGGAGAATATCTAAATAGCCCTTAATCTAGCAAAGCAATTAAATTTGTTATTAAAAAAAGAGAACCTCTATTTTATTCAGCACCTCCTCTTCACCCTATGATGAGGGAGGGATTCCCATCCTAGAATTATGGAGATGGTTGCACACACAATACCTGACCCCAGATAGATGAAACTTACAGCAGTTTCTGAGTCACAACTTAACAGAGAACACAGCACACCAGGCAGGGCCACATAGGGTTTACACTGCAGAGCAGAGTGAATCAGAAGGGGCTGTGAAAGACAGTCCTTGGGGTAACAAGCAAATGTAGTGAACCCTGGTTTTGTTTGTTTTAATATGTTTTGGTTACCTAGTGCTGCTCTGACAAGAATATACCACAAATGGGATGGCTTGAAGAACACAAATTTATTCTCTTACAGTATGGAGGCTTTAAGTCTGAGTTCAAAGTCCCAGGCTCTAGGGGCTGGTGAAAGCCCTTCTACCTTGGGATTCAGCTCTGCCTCCTGCTCCTGGCCCACTGAAACTACAAGCTCTTTTTTTTTTCATTTGGCTGTTGGCTGCTGAGGCTGACAAGCCCACGATTGACAAATAATAAGCCATACTCCCAATATTACCAAACACATGGAAGACCATTAATTAAAGTCCATTGAAAGTCCCAAGACCGGCAGAGCACGGCAGGCTGCCGAACAATGACTTGGCTACATGCAGGGAGTAAGCATGCCATAAGCTAGAGACCATTCCCAAAGCTGTTTCTTATATGTGGGAAGCAGACCACATACCCAAAGCAGCTACTCCGCTGCTCAAAACAGATTCCACCATGGAGTTGGTTACCAGTCTCATCATCCAGCTACATCCTCAGCCAGGCCCAGCCAAGTTGACACATGCACTTAACTACCACAGAATAATTGATTTGTTTGAATAATTTTGAGGGCTGACAGGGAAGTGAAACCAATTAAGTTAAAGATCTAGTGGTGTGTAGCTAGTTTGGTTGGTTGGGGAAATAGTCTGGTGGGGAGACTTTTCTAGTGGGTTAGGGGCATATCTGGCAAGAATAGAAGAACTTGTAGTTAGACCTTTTCAGGCCCTTCTTAGTTCAGATATTTGTTGTTGTTGTTGTTGTT
>NW_006921758.1:6480254-6483069 GCF_000298275.1 Orycteropus afer afer
CCAACCTTCCTTCCGAGGAGTGGCTGGTGGGTTTGAACCGCCAGCCTTCTGGTTAGCAGTCAAGTGCCTTAGGCACTATGCTACCAGAGATCCCTCAAGGAGTCCTGGTTCCTTTTATTGGAGAATGTTATTAACCAAGATTCAGGTGCTAGGTGTGGTCAATTGTTGTTAGAGTGGCCTTGCTTCTAGGTTCTATAGCTGACACAGCAAAGAAAGATATGTATTTACACCAACCCATGTATATACACATATCTCTAAATATTTTCTATATATAACCATTGGTAGCTCTGGTAGCATAGTGCCTAAGCCACTTGACTGCTAACCAGAAAGCTGGCGGTTCAAACTCACCAGCCACTCCTCAGTGGAAGGTTGTGGAAATCTACTTCTGGTATGATACCACCTTGGAAACCCAAGGAGGGGTTGCCATGGGTCGGATTTGAGTTCAAGGCAGTGAGTTGAGTATCTATATTCATGGTAAACATGAGTTCATACCAATATCTCCAACTCTAACCCATTACCATGGTCAACTGATTTTTGACAAATGTCCAAAGTCAATTCAATGAAGAAAGGAAAGCCTTCAACAACAGTTCTGGATCAATTGCATATTTGTATGGAGTAAAATAAACTTAGACCCTTATATTACACTATAAACACTATAAACAAAAATTAATTCAAAATTGATCAGAGACCTAAATGTGAAATCTGAAACTATAAAAATTTTCTAAGAAAACAAAAAGGAAAATCTTTGACACTTTAAGCAAAAATTTCTTAGAGCACAATCCATTTTTTAAAATGATAAATTAGGGTTCATAAAAGTTAAAAGAAAGACATTCTTTGAAAGACATTATTAAGAAAGCAAAAAGACAAGCCACAGACTGTATATATATACATATATAAAAAACAATTTGGATCTAGGATATGTAAAGAACTCATAGTTAAATAATTAGAAGACAAAACTCCAGTTTAAAAAGGGGACAAAAATGTGAATAGACACTTCACAAAAGAAGATAGCTGAATAAATATATAAAAAGATGCTCAATATTATTAGTCATCAGGGAAATGTACATTAAAACCACAATAAGATACCAAGATTGGTGGTTTAAACCTACTAGCTTTTCTGTGGAAGGAAAATGAGGCAATCTACTTTAATAAAAATTTACAGCCTTGGAAACCCAATGGGGTCAGTATGAATTAGAATCCACTTGATGGCAATTGGGGAGTAGGGAAACATACATGTGTGCCCATGATCACATATATGGTTGGCAGACAATGTTTCTACAAGTGTATTTATATGTTGTATAAGAATTTCTAGGTATATGGCAGACAATGTTTCTACAAGTGTATTTATGTGTTGTGTAAGAATTGCTAGGTATATAGGGAGCTCTGGTAGCATGGTGCCTAAGGCATTTGACTGCTAACCAGATGGCTGGTGGTTCAAACCTACCAGCCACTCCTTGGAAGGAAGGTTAGGCAATCTACTTCCATAGTGATACTGCCTCAGAAATCCAAGGAGTGGTCGCTATGGGTCAAGTCCAACTTGACGGCACATAACAGCAATCACAACAACAGAGCTGACAAGGGACAAGGTTGTGATCATTTCTTGGCCACAGCCAGCTACCCAGAGGGAGCCAGTTGTTAGATCTGTTGACTCAGGACCATAGTCACAGGGGACATCAAGCTCAATTGGCATAGCATACTACACAAAAACATTGTTCCACATCCTACTTTGGCAAGTAGCAACTGGGATTTAACAGCTTGCAGGCAGCCATCTACATGCAGCAATGGGTTTCTCCTCATCCAGAGCAAAGAAGAATGAAGAAAACCAAAGACACAGGGAAACAACTAGTCCAAGGGACTGGTACACCATGTGATCCTCAGTCTATACGACTATGAGACCAGAAGAACTAGATGGTTCCTGGCTACCACTGTCAATCATTCAGAGGGGGATCTATGTATGAGCTCCTGGATAGAGTGGGATAACAATGTGGAACATAACTTAAAATCATAAAAAAAAAAAAAAAGGGGGCAGGGATATACATATATCTCTAAATATTTAGAGACCAGGTTTGCTGGTCTGATAGAGCCTGGTGGAACCACTGAGACTATGACCCCTAGCTCCCTTTCAGGTCTGGAATTTAACCCATTCCTGTGGCTTCCAGCCAAACAAAAGACAGGCACAGGAGCTGAACATTTCATTAGGTAGATACATTCCTTGGAGGGATCAATCATGGGAGAATAGAAGGGCTGCATATGGACAGGGAGACAGCTCAGAGTGTATGGGAGGGAAGGACACAGGGAAGCAGTGGCTATAGGGAGGAAGTGAGAGGAGAGCTGTTGCATTGTGGGAGATTACAGTCAATGTCGTGAGACAAAATGTATGTGAACTGCTGTATGGAAGATGAATTTGCTCTGTAAACTTTCACCCAAATCACAATATTTTTTTAAAAAATAATAAATAAAAATAATCTAATCTAGACATCAAGCACAATTAGCATAACATACTACACAAAACATTGTTCCACCTCCTACTGTGGCAAGTAGTGACTGGGATCTTAAAAGCTTGCAAACTGCCCTCTAGAAGTAACGATGGGTCTCTCTTCATCCAGAGCCAATTAGAATGAAGAAAACCAAAAATTCATGGATACAATTAGTCCTGGTGACTGGTACACCATCCGATCTGGAGCCTATATGACTATGAGACCAGAAGAATTAGATGGTGCCCGGCTACTACTGTCAACCACTTGGAAGAGGATCGATGTAGGAGATCCTGGATAGACAGGGAGAACAATGTGGAACAAAACTCAAAATCATTTGG
>NW_006921758.1:6483424-6486687 GCF_000298275.1 Orycteropus afer afer
AAAAAAAAAAAAAAAAAAACCTCATCTAGTCTTGGCAAGATGTAGAACAACTGGAACTCTCACACATCTCATACAGTACCAGATGAAATGTAGAATATTACAGCTACTTTAGACAACAGCTTAACATTTTTTAAAAAATTAAATAGTCTTCCACCATATAACCTACTAGAAGAACTCAAAACATAGTAAGTTGAACTTAAATGCTTATAGCAGCTTTATTTTATTTTTTATTGTGCTTTGGGTGTTAATTTACAAAGCAGATTTAGTTTACTCAAAAGTTCATGCACATTTGGTTTCACGGCCCCAATTACAATCCTCAACCACAAAAATCTCTCTTCCCCTCTCCTCCCTGTGACTGTCCCTTCTCTGTGCCCTTCTTAGCTGTGCATCCCTGTTTGCCTAGCTTTCCTTTTATGTGAATGCTGCCCCTCTGGTGTCTCATGGTTGATTGATCTAAGGGTGCATTTTCCTAGGGTAGGTGGGTATATCTATCTCCCTGGGGTGGGTGTTCTGCTTGTAGTTTTTCTACTGTTGGGCAAAGAGCTAATCCACAGAAGTGAGTCCATTTCCATGCCCAAAGGGTAACCTGGGGCCATAGTCTCAGGAATTCCACAAAACTCTCTCTGACCAGTTGTTGTTGTTGTGTGCCATCGAGTCGTCCCCGACTCATAGTGACCCCTCCTTGGGTAGCCGAGGCAGTATCACCACAGAAGTAGATTGTCCAACCTTCCTTCCAAGGAGTGGCTGGTGGGTTTGAACCGCCAGGCTTCTGGTTAGCAGTCAAGTGCCTTAGGCACTATGCTACCAGAGCTCCCTCTCTGACCAGTAATTCTGGTAATTTTCATGTTTTTTAATTTTGATCCACATTTTCCTTGCCACTATATCCAAGATCTCCAATTCTGGTCCCTTTCTGAGTGGTTGACATTGGTAGCTGGGCACCATCTACTTCTTCTGGTTTCAGGTCATGAAGGCTGAGGCCCTCATGGTCCATCATATCTTTGGACTAATTGTTTCCAAATGACTTTGATTTTCTTCATTCTTCTTTGCTCCAGATGAGAAGAAAGCAATAGTTGCATCTTAGATGGCCACTTGAAAGCTTTTAAGACCCAAGTCACTACTCACCAAAGTAAGATGTAGAACAAGATTTTTATGTACTATGTCATAACAACAACAACAATGTTGTGCCAATTGAGCATGATGTCTCACACTATGGTCCCGAGCTCACAGGCCTGGTGATTCTCTCCCTCAAGGTGGTTGGTTGTCTCTGAGAAGCGACTCCAACCTGGTCCTCTGTTACTTCTGTAATGCATGTGGATAATTTTGTAGCATAAGTACAAATGTAAGACTATCTTCAGCCAAATCAATCCTTAGTGTTGGGTATATTCCTGTTCACCTACTCCCACTTGATCTTCTCACCTGTCTATGCATTTACCCATAGTTTAGTGTTTGCTTCCATTAATAATGCAGTATTGTGCATATAATAATATTTGCTTCTGTTCTATCTTTTGTGCACGTTTCTGTGTCCTCTCCTTCCCTGTTGTCACCATGCTCATCACACACTCTTGTGATTAGTAGCTTTATTTTTAACAGTAAAAATTTAGAAATAACCCAAATGTCCATCAAGTTGTGATATACCCATAGAATGGGATATTGAACTACTGGTACGTACAACACTGATGAACCTTAAAATTACCATGCTTAAAGAAGCCAAACAAAGAAAAAATGTATACTATCTGATTCAATTTATATAAATTTCTAGAAAATGCAAACGAGTTTATAGTAACAGAAAGCAGATCAGTGGTTGCCTGAGGACAGATTGGAGATGGATTATAAAGTAGCATAGGCAACTTCTGAGGATGCTGAAGATGTTTTGAATCTAGAGTTTAGCAAAGATTTCATGCGTATAAACGTATGTCAAAATTAATCAAATTATCTTTTAAAGATGTGCATTTTAATGTATTTCAGTTCATCTAAACCTCATTAATGATGTACAAATTTTTTTTTTTTAAACAAACCCACTGTTGGAAGGAAGTGGGTTGACTATATAATAAAATTGGCCATGATTAGATAACTATTAATATCTGTGAATAAATACAGGGTTATTTATGATACTATTTTCTTTTCTATTTTTTAAGCTTAAATTTTTGCTAATAAAATGTTTCAATCTCCAACATGGGTCTACCCAATATACAATCCTGATTCCTTTTGAAGAAATTTTCAGAGAGGAGTTAATTTTCTGGCCTCACTAGTTGCTTAACACTACGTATCTCTATATAGTTTATCCTTGAACAATGCAGAGATTAGGGATGCCAACCCCTCTGCACAGGCAAAAATCCACATATAACTTCTTACTCCCCAAAAACTTCACTAGTAACATCCTACTGTTGACCAGAAGCCTTACCAATAACATCAACAGTTGATTCTGTTGATTAATCAGTTGATTAGCCCAGTTTTTGTCATAATTAGATTTTCACATGAAGACACTCACTCATATACATACGCAACAGATAAGTTTATTAACTGTACAGCATGATGATTCTTTACTATTCATTAAGTGGATGTGGATCATAATAAAGGCCTCCTCCTTGTCATCTTTACATTGAGTAGGCTGAGGAGGAGGAGCAAAAGGAGGGGTTGGTCATGCAGTTCCAGAGACAGCAGAGGAGGAAGAGGTGGAAGAAGTGAAAGGGGAGTCAGGAGAGGCAGGCACAGTTGTTATTTACATCATAATGACATCATAATTACTGACTTTTGCATTTTCATTTTTCTAAAAGTTTCTATATGGTATAAATCATTCTTATACCATTTGCTTTAGTTTCAATGCCCCCATTATAAGATTACCTGTGTCCATAAGAAGTTAAAAGACATCTTGAATAATCAGAACTCCTTGGCCAGATTGTCTCATGTCAATTTGTTTGCTGTCACTGCTTCTTCTGCATTTTCTTCCTCATTGTCCGGCACAGATTCAGAAGCACTCATCTCCATCAAGGCATCTTCGGTTAACTCCTCTGGTGTGGTGTCTATTGGCTCTTGAATTTCTCTAAGATCCATACCTTGAAAAACATCTATGTATTAAGGGCCCTAATATATGGCATAAATAGACTATACAATAGCCAAAAGATGGAAACAACCTAGGTGTCCATCAACTGAGGAATGAATAACCAAACTATAGTACATACACACAATGGAATACTATGCAATGCTAAAGAATAATGTAGAATCTGCAAAACACCACATAATGTGGATGACCTTGGAGGACATTA
>NW_006921758.1:6488357-6492405 GCF_000298275.1 Orycteropus afer afer
GAAGTAGATTGCCCATTCTTCCTCCTGAGGAGTGGCTGGTGGCTTTGAAGTACCAGCCTTCTAGTTAGCAGTCAAATGCCTTAGGTATTATGCCACTAGAGCTTCTATATTTCTCTCAGTATCAAACTGGAAACTTGTCTAACAGATACATCCAAGGATTATTTAATTCTCTAGAGTGTGTACCTTTAAGTGATTTACTATTTACTGCTGATTAAAATATTTTGCAACTTTGTGAGACTAGATGTTAGTTTGTAAAAATAAATAAATAAAAACTATAATGATGATAATGACCCTTGTTCAATAATAATGCAAACAAATTTTGTCAAATAGAGATTTTTTATCTAGTGAGATATAAAAGATGATTGTCTGGTTAAAAAGATAACCCCAACTATTATATTTCAATTGCCCTGTAAGACGTTAATTGGGTCTGTATCTAATTTACCAACATTTTTAGTATTCTTCCTTTCAGGGAATATAAATACTTTTCTTTCTATTATATTCCTTTGAACTAGCTTTACCATACAGTTGGTTCTCTCATTAAAAATTTAGGTAAATCTTTAATATGTGCCTACTTAAAAAAAAAAAAAAAAAATTCAAGAAATGCCCAAATCCTGTCTTGCATCTGGCACACTGTATCCCCTAAGACTCTCTTGAAGATAGAAGCAAAGGTCAAAGGCAAATCAAATGACAATGAACAATTATTGGCTCAGTTCATGCCTAAAATCCAAGTGTGGAGCTCTATGAAGAACTAGGAGGTATTCTTCTTTCTGCCTAACCCCAAATGTAAATTTTATTATCTGGCAACTACCTCAGTCCTTATAAATGAAGAGACTGGTACAACCAAAATGGTTGGCAGTTTGAGTCTACTGAGGCATCTCAGAAGGAAGATCTGGCAAAAAAAACTTCCACAAAACATACCATTGAAAACCCTATGGAGGATATTTCTAACCTGATATACATAAGGTCTCTGTGAGACAGAATCAAGTTAAAGACTCTTTTTTTCAAGGGAAAAAAAAAAAAAAAAAAAAGCCAAATTTTACCTTTGGGTTAGCTTGTCACCTGCAAGGAAGAAAAAAGAATGAACCATGGGTGACCTTTTAGCAAATATTAACTTTTGGTAAATGAGAGCTACTCAGCATCCTGCAATCTGATAAAGCAAACTAGGTACAAAATCTTTTATAATGTGGTAGCAAGAAAGATTAAGAGAGGGAATAGGGTGTGAGCCAGATAACCCTCTAGATGTTACATTACACAGCAGGACTGATGTGAATAAATCCTGGCATAAATTACATTCTAGGTGGAGAGGCTAGATTTAGAATGTTAAATAGAAATAGAAGAGTTATCAAGACAAATGCTCTAGGTCCAAAGAAAGGAAAGATTACTAAAGGCTGGGGCATTCAGAATAAATTTTAATGGGTAAAATGTTAGAAATATCTTTTGAGGAAAGACATAAATACATATTCAGGGACAGTGAGACTACCCAGGTCTATCCTGGGATAGCAATTCTAATTCTGAAAAGTAGGATATAGAAACACATTAATACAAATCAGAGGCTTATTTAAATAAAACATGACAAGGAGACAGGAGGACGGAATGCCAAGCAGGGCAGCAGGACCAGAGGCAGGAAGCTGAGTTCTAACACATACTGACAGCATGATTCCAACACTCTGGGATAAGGGAAACCCTAGCCCACAGCAGTCAAGACTTCTCTCTCCCTAAGCATACCCTCAAAGCACCTATGATAGATGGCTCTCTAGACATTTCACTGCTTGAAGTTTAGCAAATCTGAATGACCCTCTAGGCATCATTAAATCCCCTGATACATTAATCTTCTTCTAGAACAAAGTGGACTGGGAAAAAGAAAATAAAGAGAGATTTGATGGAAAAATTGTGTTTCTGGTTGGGGATTGGACAAAAGAGAGGGTATTTATCACAAGGGCTATTTCTCCAGACTGAGCAAACACTTAAGCAGGGTATTGCATGCAGGGCACAGAGCCAGCAAAAAAAAAAGCCTAGGAGCTAGGCCTGGCTATGTCATCAGCTGTCTTGGGCAAATCACGTAACGACTCTGGTCTTACTTTCCTTATCTATGAAATGAAAGAATTAAATTGAGGGAAATGATCTCCTAGTTTCCTCCCAACTCTAACTAAATGTTACATTAAACAATTAATTGAAAGAATAGGAAAAGAAAATAATTCTGCATGATTTAGTCAATGATCATTGAATTGCCCATTTGCAAAATCTTTAAGTTCTGTACTTTGTGAATAAAAACAGTATTATATTATAGACTAGGACAACCACAATTACATTCACAATGCAAAATAAAGTAACTGACAATAAGAAAATAAACATTATTTTATTAATGAGATGCTGCCTCCTGCAGTACAATATCAACATAGCACTTGAGCTTAAAAGATTTCCTAATGATAAAACTAAATAACTATTTTGTTTAATTTTAGTAGTATTGCTTTTTATTATTATTTTATTGTGGTTTGGATAAAAAGTTACAGAGAAACTTAGTTTTCCTTCAACAGTTTATACAAATTTTGTTTTATGACATGAGTAATGTAACATCATTCCCACTCTCGGCCTAGGTTCCTCATTTCTCTTAGTTCTTCTTTCCTGCCCCTTCCTACCTTCTGAGCTTTGTTTTGGGGTAAATGTTGCTTTTTTGGTTCTATTTGGTTGTTTGTTCTGAGGCTTACATTCCTCATAGTATTATTGTTCACTTTATAGGTCTGTCTATTGTTTGGCCGAAAGGAGATCCCTGAGGGTCAGTTCAACGCAGATTTGAAGAGTGTCTAAGAGCCATAGTCTCAAGGTTCCACCAGTAAGTAAAATACCAGTAAGTCTGTTTCTTGTTTTTTGGTTTTTTTCATGATTTTGAATTTTATTCTATATTTTTCTCCTACTCTGTCCAGGATTTTCTACTGTGATCCCAATCAGAGGAGTTGGTTTCGTAGCTAGGCACCATCTAGTTCTTTTGGTCTCTGAGTAGTAGAGATTGTGGTTCACACAGTCCATTAGTCCTTTGTGTTAATAGTTTCATTAAGTCTTTGGTTTTCTTCATTCTTCTTTGCTCAGTATGGGGAAAGACTATTGCACCTTAGGTGGCTGCTCACAAGGTTTTAAGACCCCAATTACTATTCATTAAAGTAGGATGTAGAACATTATCTTTGTAGACTATGTAATGCCAACTGATCTAGATGTCCCCTGAGAATAGTTCTGCTTTTTAAAGTTATTTTATTGTAATTGAGATGGTGGGAAGAAAACAGGCTATAAAGATAAAATATATACTTCTTTTTTTCAAGTGCTTGAAGCAAAATATTTCCTGACTGACTGCCAGCATTGCCTGAGAATTGATTCTCTTCACACAAATATTTCTCTGAAGCCCAGTTTCTCCTCTGTGCTCTGTGCCACCTGGTTTGCAGCTGAACAAAGAACAATCCTCTGCATTCTGCATTAGTCTTGCTTGAAGAGTTCATAAGAAAACAGTGATACCAAATGTGGCAGGCTCTTGAGAAAGTGTAATTACACAGAAACAAATAGGGTATGTGTTAGCCTAAATATGTCTGGAGTGATTTGTTATTTTTGTTACAGTTCAATACATTTTCGTCTTTGATGTTGAGGCTTTCATTGAGGAAAATGTACAGTAATTCCAACAGTAAAGTAAGCATTACAAGAGCATGGACTCTGGGGCCAGACTGCCTGGGTTTGAAATCCAGGTGCAGCACTTACTAGCTATATGACCTGGGTTAAATTGCTTAACCTCTCTGAGGTTCAGCTTCCTCACTTATGAAATAGGGATAATAATTGTACTTACTTCCTAAGTTTTAAATGCATTAATAAAGCCCTTAAAAGAAAGCCTGGCGATTCCTTCAAAAGTTGGAAATACAAATACCATTTGACCCAGCCATCCCATTACTAGGTATATACCCTAAAGAAGTGAGATCCATAACAAGAACAGATATATGCACGCCGATGTTCATCGCAGCACTATTTACAATAGCCAAAACTTGGAAACAACCTAGATGTCCAACAACTGAGG
>NW_006921758.1:6493215-6493792 GCF_000298275.1 Orycteropus afer afer
TTTATTACCAAAATGAAAATATTTGTTAAATAAATAAACTTTAGGGGAAAAAGAATGATCTGAATCCTTACTTTCTCTTACATTTTCCCTTTCATAACCACCATGCATGTCTCCTTTAGGCATCTTTCTGTTCTGTAACAATTGTCATCTCTATCCATTCTTTTCCTCGTGTTCTTTCTTGTTCTCCCACCATTATAGAAAAATAAAAATCAAGTCAAATCAAAGTCAAGGAATCACTGAGCAACAATGCATTTCTAGTAGAGCTCAGTCCTCTCAGCTACAAGGAAAAGGAACTGAGGCCCAGGAAGATTAAATGACATGTCTAGGGTCGAACAGCTAATAAATGGGCATTTGTTATCAGACATGCAGAATCTCTTTCCCCTCCGAAGCACACTATTTTTAACTACTCCTTCTACCATATTTCTTATCCATTGTTGCTTCTCTCTGAAGACTATTTATCATACTAATGGAAGGTTGGGAATTAATTTTTTTTCTCAAGTGTATTCCTTATGACCTTTTCAATCTAGTTGCTCAAATTTCCTTTTGCTGGACTTAAGCAACATGCCAATAGCTCTCA
>NW_006921758.1:6496062-6502729 GCF_000298275.1 Orycteropus afer afer
TGGTACACCATCTGATCTGCAGTGTATACAACTATGAGAGCAGAAGAACTAGATGGTGTCCGGCTACCACTGTCATCCACTAGGAAGGGGATCTATGTAGGAGACCCTTGATATAGAGGGAGAACAATGTAGAACAAAACTCAAAATCATTTGGAGGGAAAAAAAAAAAAGTGGGGACCAGGTTAGCTGGTCCGATAGAACCTGGTGGAACCACTGAGACTATGGCCCCTAGTTGCCCTTCAGGTCTGGAACTGAACCCACACCTGTGGTTTCCAGCCAAACAAAATATAGGCATATAAGTTAAACATTTACCTCAAGTAGATACACTCCTTGGAGAGAACAATCATGGGAGAAAGATGGACTGCTTATGCACAGAGAGACTGCTCAGGGGGTAGGAGTGTATGGAAGGATGGACACTGGGAAGTGGTAACTATGGGGAGGAAGTGGGAAGGGAGCTGTTGCATTGTGTAAACTGTGGTCAATGACATGAGACAAAGTATATGTGAACTGCTGTATGGAAAGTGAATTTTCTCTGTAAATCTTCACCCAAATCACAATAATAATAAAAAAAAAAAGTATGTGAATCTATATATATTGAATGAGTTAGAAACACAAAAAAATTAAATCACAGGTGATTTAATGTTTTGAGACTTAGCTTTTTATAAAATAATACAATTACATGAAATTGGTACTGTCCTAAAATCCAGATATGTGACATCTCATACGTACATGTATGCACCACACAAAATTAAAATGGCATACACTTTCAGGCCTCTATAATCTTATTGATTCTCAGGTTGTATTCTTTCAATTTTCTGACCACCACTCAGTCACCAAGGTGTATAGACAGCATAATTTAATTATTCACCATCATCTATTGAACATCAATTATTTTTTCAAGTAATTTGATGATATAATGGTATACAAACAAAGCCCAAGACTATAGCTCACACTTTAGCAGGAGAAGCAAATAAACAGACAAATAAATAGGTTAAGAAAACCCCACCAAACAACACCTCAATGGGTCTCTACCAATAGGAAGTTATAGAACAAATAAAAATCTAATCCAGTGTAGTTGGGAGACATAAATAATTAATAGGCAAATATCTACAATTATAATTGAAAGTACTGCTATTTAGGAAAAATATGAGAAAAAAATAACAGAGTAAGGTTAATTTACTTTGGCATATCTAAAAAGGTTTTTTTGAGGAAGTTACCTGGGACCGAATCCTGAAGAACAAGTTGAGTGAAAAAGTACAGTAGGCAGAAGGAGGAGGGGAGGAGGGCCTATGACTCAGAAATCAGCTCAGTGCTATTTGCACTTGGTTTTGAAAGGGGTCAGTGAGGTTGTCTGGTTGTGAACAATGACAGATGGTGCAAGATGAAGTTGGTGGCAAAGGCAAGGGCTAGATTCTACACAACCTTCAAGGCAATGTTAAGAGTTGCTATTTCATTCTAAGTGTAATGTGGAACACTTGAAAGATGTTAAAGAAGGAAATTACATTATTCAATTTACATTTTCCATAATTTACTCTGATTATTGGTGTGGAGAATGGATTGCAGAGGTTAAGAGTAAAGAAGTAGATGAATTAGGAAGTTCTTACAGAGTACAGTGAAAAGATGATGACAGGTCAGACAAGTATAACATGGTAGCAAAGGCATGGAAGAAAACTGATGAATTTAAGATAAACTTGGGAATTGAATATATATAGTTCCTTATAATGAAATGAATGAGGAGAATGTTAGTGTGTGGGACACTTTGAGGTGTTTGGCCTAAGTTATTTTGTTCGATGTTTCCTTGTATTTTCTTCTTTCTCTTTGTTCTCTAGTTCATCTCTCCTATGCTCCAAGCAGGCTGTGCTTTCCAGGCAATATACATGGAGCCCAGGTATGCTCTTAACATTGACAAGCTTTAGGACTTCATAAAGGAGAAAAATGAGGACTGGCTTAACAGATATATTTTCATTATCATTTGAAACGTTCTAGAAGGAGCCTTATGTACCTTGATATATACTAGTAACAGTGCTGAAAATTCAACTAATAGAATATTTACTGGACAGCATTTCAACTCTCAGAAACTTCCAAAAAACTTGCAAATATCCTAGGCAAGAGCAACATCACATATCACTCACTTCAACTCAGAAAGAAATATTTGAGCAGAGAGCTGGGAAGAAGTCTTTGCCTGGGTTACATCACAAGGTGGGAAAATGTGAAAGAAAAAGAGGAAGGGAACTGAAAGGGGAAATGAAAGGTGCTAACCTTTGGTTTTTTTAAGAGTTTTGCAGATGATTAGCCTTGGATGTCACTTACTGACTAGAATGCTATTTTCTTAGGATTTGAGTATATGTATATTTCATATGAGTAAGTAATTAAACCAAATAATAACGGTAAATCTAAAATAGATTGGAAGATAGTAAGGGTTGAGAGGGAAAAACACCATGCTCACAAACATGACTAAAACAGTATTGTGGGATGTTCTTTTTTGCACTCATTGAAAGAAAGATCAAGAAGGTCATTACACTGAAAATGCATATCCAGTCAGAAATTTCAAAAAGGTATTTGGAATGAGTAAAAGCAAAGTCTTCAAATTAAGAAAATAAGTTGTGAGAGATCACTAAGGAAGACAGATCAAGAAAAATCTGTACGTGATTACTCTGGTTACCTAGTGCTGCTCTGACAAGAATATACTACAAATGGGATGGCCTTAATAAACAGGAGTTTATTCTTACAATTTGGAGGCTTTAAGTACAAGTTCAAAGTGCCAGGCTCTAGGGGCTGGATAAAAGCTCCTCAACCTTGGGGTCTAGCTCTGCCTCCTGCTCTCAGCCCACTGGAGCTAAAGGCATTTCTTCACTCAGACAGCTGTTGGCTGCTGAGGCTGAGAAGCCCCAAAGTTGACAAGTAAAAAGGCACAGTCCCAATGTTACCAATACACACAGCAAGCCATTAACTTAAGTCTATTGTAAGTCCCAAGGTCAGCAGAGCATAACAGGCTGCTGAGCAATGACATGGCTACATGCAGGGTCCAAGCGTGCCAAAGACTGGAGACCACTGTCAAGTCTTCTCCTTAAATACAGGAAGCAGATCACATTCCCAAAGGCAGCTAACTCAGCTGCTTGTGATAGATCCCACCGTGGAGCTGATTGCCAGTATCATCATGGGGAATAACTACCATCAGCTTCCCAGCCACTCAACTAGGCCCAGCCAAGTTGAACCACAAACATAACTACCACAATGATTAACTGTAAAGCTAAATATTAGTCTTGACTTGATGTAAATTTTAAAGTTATACAAATTAAGAAAGTACAGTAACAAATGTGAAACTTACAAGCAGTTATGTTGAGAATCTGAATAAAATTCCAATTATTTCATTAATTAATTCATAATTTAAAAAACAATTTTTGAAACCCTACTATACAGGTACCTGACACATCTATATTCATTTGCTCAGTCACTGAATTCTTATAGCACCTATTTACTAAGAATCCACTACTCTCAGGATTTTTCCTCAGAAACCCAAGGAGGGGTTGCTGTGAGTCAGAAACAACTTGACGGCAGAGAGCTTGGTTGGTTTTTTTTTTTTTTTTTTCAATGGTGTGACAGTTGGAGCTGTGTGTCAACTTGGCTGGACCACAATTCTATGTGGTTTAAGCAGTTGTGATATGGTTATTCCCATGATGGGATTAGATTAATATGTTTTAAGCAGCCAATCCATTGAAAGGGAGTTTCCCTAGGGGTTCTTCCAGTATATTTATGGACATCCTGGGAAAAGAGACACTTTTCTGTGGATCAGGATTCTGTTGTGCTGCCTACAACTGTCCGTAAGCGAACAATCCACCATCCGGCCTGGAGATCTTGGATTCATCATTCGTTGGAGTCAATAGCCAGTATACTGCCTGCCAACCTTGACCTCCTCAACCCCTGTGGCTGTGAGAGTTGGGAAATCCTCCAGCTTGACATTTGATCCAAGAACTTTAGACTTACCAGCTTCTATAAGTGTGTGAGCCATTTTCCTAAGATAAATTTCTGTTTCTCTCTCTATATATAAGCTTTACTGGTTTTGTTTCTCTAGAGAACCCAGTCTAACACAAATGGATTCAGAAGGTAACAAGACAGAAAAAGCCTGCCCTCTGGAACTTACATTTCAGTGGAAAAAACAGACAATAAACACACCAACAAATGAGTAAGAATTTCCAATTGTACTAAGTTTCATAAATTAGGAGTGGGACACAGTGTAATTGGGTAAGGGAAACATAGGAGATGAAGGCCATTGACCTAGGGTCAGTGAAAGTCACTTAGAGGGTGTGACATTTAAACTGAGATTTGAATGAGAAGCAAGCAGCCATGTGAAGATGTAGAGAATGAGCATTCAAACAGAGGGAACAGCAGTCACAAAGATCTTGATGTGGGAAAAGTTTTATATGTTTCAGTGACAAAAGAAAAACAAGAATTAGCATGACCAAGATCCAGATTTGGAATTTTAGCCTACAGAACTGTGAGAAAAATGAATTTCTGTTCTTTAAAGTACCCCGCCCCCCTTCAAACAACAACAATAAAAAAAGAAAAACAAGTATGACTGTGCCAGTGTATTAGTGAATGATTAAAGGTAGGTAATATGACTTGGCGGGGAACCACAGGCAATGGATTCAAAGGCAAAGACTAGGGGCCTTGAGAAACATACTGCATTTATCATATTCTATTCACAAAGAAATGCTACAGAAGGGCTTTAAGTAAGGGAGCGATATGGCTTATTGTGGAAGAACAGATTGTGAGATGACATGTTTCCTGTCTGTGAGTGCACACATAACATAATATAAAATAGGAGGAAATACACACATAATCATAATATAAAGTAGTGAACGTTATCCATAGCCTCTGCACCAGTAATAAGTGCTTTGTCTTTCAGAAATGGGAGAAATTACATCAGGCTAGCATAATTGGGAAGGGAATCATGGCATTGCAGCTGGAAAATGATTAGGACTTCAGTAGCCAAAAGATCAGGAGGTATATATGAACATTTATTGATAATATATTGAGCCATAGAGTAAGTAACAGTAAGTTTCAAAGAAAACTATACAGAGAAATTTTATGAGGAAATACAATTAATCTAGAAATCAGTTTTTAAGATATATCACAAAATCCTCATGGATAAGTGAACATTCCATGTTAGAAATCAGAAATAAGTACAAATAAAAGAAAATTAAAACAGAGCATATAAAAATTAAGAACATCTGTTTATTTAAGAGAAACTCAGAGTCTTAAATTCTTAAGATGAAAGAAAAAGAGAAACTATAAAATGAATTAAATACTTATCTTAATAAAAAAATTAAGAGAAAAAAAAACATAAAATTAAGCCCATTAAAAGTAGAATAAAGATTATATGTTAGTAGAAAAATTGATGAACCAGAAAATATTCAAACAATAGCGAAGATCAAGCCAAAACTGGGTTTTCGGAAAGACTAATAAACTTATAAACCATTGGTGAACAAATTAAATAGAAGATAACCACCCATATTAGAAATGACAAAGGGAACATCTTGCAGACATTAAAAAGATAAGAGGACATTATGAACAGCTTATAATAATAAATGTAAATCTAGGGCAAATAGACAAATTCCCCAAAAAACAAAACTCTGACTCAGGGAGAAAGAAGATGAATAATCTTATAATTGAATCGATAGTAAAAACAAATCTTCCTACACTAAACTCAAAGTGTATATAGCATCACTGGCCATTTATCTGAATATATAACTCATGAATATTCTCACAGACTAAGGAGCTCTGGTAGTGCAGAGCTTAAGATACTTGGCTGCTAATGAAAAGATTGGTGGTTTGAACCCACCAGCCACTCCATGGAAGAAAGATGAGAGAGTCTGCTTCCATAAAGATTTACTGCCTTAGAAACCCCATGGGGATTGATATGAGTCAGAATTGACTCAATGGTAGTGATTTTGATTTGATTTGGATTCTCAGAGATTAGCTTAACTTCTATACCAAAGCCCAATAGATAAGTAGGAAAAGAAAATGATAGCTTAATCTAACCCTAAACAAAGATGCAAAAATCATCAACAAAGCAAATAGCAAATTAATAGACAAATTAAAAAATAATAATAATAAAAGGTGTATTTTAACAAAGGAGGGTTTATTCTAGGAACATGTTTAGATTGAGAGATACAATTAATTCCCTACATTATCATGTTATCTCAATAGATGCAGGAAAAGCATTCCTTAATATCTGTTATTTATTCAAAAGTATAAGAGATAAAAGAATTAGAGGGGAAAAAATAGAACTATCATTATTTAGAGATGAAATAATTATGTGTAAACATAAAGCCCAAAAGAATGAACAGATATCTTTTTTAATGAAGAAAATTTATCCACATTCCATGATATAAAAAATCAATACAAAAATTCATTCCTACAAGTAATAAAAATATAAAATTAAAAATAATACCATTTAACAAATTTTAGTGAGGATGTGGAGATTGGGACTCTTGTATACTGCTGGTGGGACTGTAAAATGGTACAACCATTGTGGAAAGCAGTATAGTGATTCCTTCAAAAGTTGGAACTAGAAATACCATTTGACCCAGGCATTCCATTACTAGGTATATACCCTAAAGAAGTGAGAGCCATGACAAGAACAGACATATGCACACCCATGTTC
>NW_006921758.1:6503384-6503812 GCF_000298275.1 Orycteropus afer afer
GTCAATGCTTGGTCACAGCCAGCTACCCAGAAGGACCAAGTAGTTGAACTGGGCTCGGGATCATAATCACAAAGGACATCAAGCTCAATTGGCATAACATACTACAAAAAACATTGTTCCACCTCCTATTGTGGTGAGTAGCAACTGGGATCTTAAAAGCTTGCAAGCTGCCATCTAGATGCAATGATGGGTCTCTCCTCATCCAGAGCAGAGAAGAATGAAGAAAAGCAAAAATTCATAGAAATAATTAGTCCTAGGGACTGGTACACCATCCAATCTACAGCCTATACGACCATGAGACCAGAAGAACTAGATGGTGCCCAGCTACTACTATCAACCACTTGGAAGGGGATCTCTGTAGGAGATCCTAGATAGAGAGGAAGAACAATGTGTGAAAAAAACTCAAAATCATTTGGAGAAAAAAAAAG
>NW_006921758.1:6504820-6505536 GCF_000298275.1 Orycteropus afer afer
CATTGATTCAAGTTCATTCAAAGTCCCAAGATCAGCAGAGCATGGCAGGCTGCTGAAAAATGAGTCAGCTGCATGCAGGGTTCAAGCATGTCATAAGCTAGAGACTGTTCTCCTTTATGTGGGAAGCAGACCACATCCCTAAGGCAGCTACTCAGCTGCTCACAGTAGACTGCACCATGGAGTTGATTACCAGTCTCATCATGGGGAATATTACATCCAGCTGCCCAGCCACTCAACCAGGCCCAGCCAAGGTGATACACAAACTTAACTACTACAACCACAGTGATATAGATACACATATATGACATAGTAGCGCTATCTACCCATAAAGAAATGACATGTTTTTAAGTAAATGGGGCTGGGAAAGTAGATATCTATGTGACAAAATAAAATCACACCTTTATTTCTACAATTTCCTATAAACAATACAGGTAGATTAAGAACCAACTATAAGGAGTAAAGCTATAAAAAATAATGAAAAAATGTAAAAAACTACAGAATAATAGAAAAATATCCATATGATTTTATGACAGGGAAACATTTCTTAAAATTATTCATGAAGGAAATGGTTGATAAATTGTATGTAACATTAAGTACATTTGCTTAGGAACATACAGAGAGGTTATAAGAGGTACAGACAGGAAAGGGAAATACTATTACATACACAATGCTGCATTATCAGTAATAACAAACGTTGATGTTTATTGTATACATAG
>NW_006921758.1:6522070-6530149 GCF_000298275.1 Orycteropus afer afer
AGGTGACTGAAAATACCATGGCTTGAGTTAGGTGTACCTAAGTCTTCATCTTTACTTTTTAACTTTAAAGAAGTCTTTTGCAGCAGATTTCCCCAATGCAATATATCATTTGATTTCTTGACTGCTGCTTCCATGAGTGTTGATCGTGAATACAAGTGTAATGAAATCTTTCACAAATTCAATCTTTCTTCTCTTTATCATGATGTGGTCCAGTTGTGAGGATTTTTTTTTTTTTTCTTTATGTAGAGTAATCCATACTGAAGGTTGTAGTCCTTGATATTCATCAGTAAGTGCTCTTCACCCTCTGCAAGCAAGGTCATGTCATTTGCATATTTCAGATTGTTGATGAATCTTCCTCCAATATTGATGCTGCATTCTTCAACCTATAGTCCAACTTCTCAGCTTATTTGCTCAGCATATAGATCGCATAAGTATGCTGAAAAGATGTAACTCTGATATACTGCTTATTCTGCTTGAACAACTGCCTCTCGGTCCATGTATAGGTTCCACATGAACACAATTAAGCATTCTGTAATTCCCATTCTTCACAATGTCATCCATAATTTGTTATTATCCATACAGTTGAATGTCTTGGCATAGTCAATAAAACACAGGTAAACATCTTTCTGGTATTCTTTATTTTCAAATACAATCTACTGACATCAAGAATGATAGCCTTCATTCTATGTTCTCTTCTAAATCCGGCTTGAAATTCTGGCAATTCCTTGTTGATGTGCTGCTGCAACCATTGTTTTTATTATTATTTTCTTGATTGTCCAATTCTTAATTTCATTCTTTTTATTATTGTTATTATACTTTACTTTGTCTTCTCAAGACACTTTTCAAATTTTCTGTTCAGTTCTTTTTACTTCATTATTTCTTCTTGTCACCTTAGCTACTCCATGTTTCAGAATCAATTCTGACATCCATTTTTGTCTTTTCCTTCTTTCCTGTCTTCATAATAACCTTTGGTTTTCTTCATGTATGATGTCCTTAATCTCATCACACAATTTTTCTGATCTTCAGTCATTAGTGTTCAACACATCAAATCTATCCTTGAGATGGTCTCTAAATTCAGGTGGGATATACTCAAGGTCATACTTTGGTTCTTGTGGACTTGTTTTATTTTCTTCAGCTTCAACTTGAACTTGCAAATAAGCAGTTGGGGGTGTTTACAGAAGTTGGCCCCGGGCCTTGTTTGACTGATGATCTGAAGTTTGTCCATTGTCTCTTTTTACAGACGTTGCCCATTTGATTCTTGCTCATTCCATGTAGTGAGGTGCATGTGCATAGTTGTCATTTATGGTGCTGAAAAGATATCTGCAATGAATAATTCATTGGTCTTGCAAAATTTTATCATGCAATCTCCAGTGTCATTTCTATCACCAAGGCCATAGTTTCCAACTACAAACCCTCTTTTCTTTTTTCTTTCCAATTTTCTTTTGCATTTCAATCACCAGTAATTATCAATGCATCCTGATCACATATTTGATCAATTTCAGACTGCAGAAGTTGAGAAAAATATTTAGTTTCTTCATTGTTGGCATTAGTGCTTTGTGCGTAAATTAAATAAGTCTTATTAACTGGTCTTCCTTGTAGGCATGTAGATATTATCCTATCACTAACAGTGTTGCACTCTAGGAAAGATCATGAATTATTCATTTTGATGATGAATGTGATGCCACTCTCTTCAATTTGTCATTCCCAGCATAGCAGAGAAATTCAAAATGGTCAATTCAAAATTATCCAACTCAAAATGGCCAATACCAGTCCATTTCAGCTCACTAATATCTAGTATATCAGACTTTATGTATTCCATTTCACTTACATAACATCATATATCCCTCAGACTAACAGAAATGTTAAAAGTTTAACTATACAGTTAGTCCCAAGTTATGAACAAGATCTGTTTCTGTGTTTTTAAGAATTTGTGAATAAATCCAAATAGGTGCATGAAGTTCTTGTTGAGACTTACTTTAGTGCAAAATGGCTGGAAGCCTTGTAAATGATTTAAAACTTTCTATGTGCAGCAAGTGAAGGTTATTGTGATAAAGAATTTGTTGGGAGTAGGGGTTGTTTCAGTCATTTCAAAATGAAGGCAAATTTACATAGCATTAAAGGGCAAGTATGAATTTTCTATAAGACAGATGTTAGTAAACTAAGGACTGTCTGTATTGTCAGTGAAGATGTGGCAGTGCTGGAAAATTATTTGACATTATCTTGTAAAGCTCAGTTCAAACCCATTGACCAGTCCTCAGAAGGAAGATTGGGAAATCTACTTCTGTAGAAATATTGGCTCAGAAACCCAAGGAGGGGTTGCTTTGAGTTGTATCAACTCAATGGCAGTGAGTTGTTTTTTTTTTTTTTTTTAAATGACTCAACAATTTCACATTTAAGAAACTAGTACATACAGTGCAGCAATTGTGCTCCTGGGTTATTTACCTCAAAAAGGTGAAAACTTATGTCCTCACAAAAACCTTCACATGAATGTTTATGGAAGTTAGATTTTGAAACATTAGAGATAATCAAGATGTCTTTCAATAGGTGACAAATGACAGATAAACAATCTGTGGCACATCCATAAAATAGAATGTTATTCAGCAATAAAAAGACATGAGTTAACAAGCTAAAAATACTAGTGTAGACATACACTAGAATACAAGAAATGTTCATAGTTGAAAACAATCCAAATGCCTCCCAACAATAGGCTAGATATAAATTATAGTTTATTCATACAATAAAATACTACAGAGCAATGAAAATGCATGACCTCTGTGCAACTATATAGTATACACAACAATTGATAGATCTCAAAAAAGCAGTTTTGAGCTAAAGATATGCAAAAAGCAATAATTTTTTCCATTCATATAAACTTTTTGTTTTACAAGAAGTGAAACTAAAATGTAGTTTTTAGATATGTAAATGTAGGTGTAAATAGCTTACTTTTTTATACTGTTATGACCAAAGACCACAGAATGAGTATGTCCAGAAAAAATAGATGAGGTTGTGATCAAAGAGGGACAAATGGAGTAGGGATTTCTGAAGAAAAGGCTGTATTCTATTTCTTCACCTCTGTGGTGGCTACACATTGTTCACCACAAAACTGCTTGTTCCAATGAAAAATATTCGTTTCAGACAATTTTCTAAACACATATTTCATATTGAGGAAAAAGGCAAAACAAGGAAATAAACTAAAAAGCAAGATCACTCTATTTTTTAGTAATATTTAGTTTCTTGTTCATTAAAATCTTAAGTTTTTATTGTGTTGTGCCAAATAGTTAATCAAACAATTTCTTATACTTTATAGATTGTATTGTTACCACTTAAATTATTTCCTTGTTTTATTATTACTGTTTTGTCAGTTTGTTGTACTGTGGTGGCCTGCATGTTGCTATGAGGCTGTAGGATATGCCACCAGTATTTCAAATACCAGAAGGGTCACCCATGGTGGACAGGTTTCAGCAGAGCTTCCAGACTGAGACAGACTCAGAAAACAGAAGGGGCCATCCACTTCTCAAAGAATTAGCCAGGGAAAACATTATGAATAACAGTGAAACACTTTCTGATATATTACTGGAAAACTTTATGAATAGCCCTAAAACAGTCTCTGATACAATGCTGGAAGAGGAGCTTCTCAGGTTGGAAAGCACTCAAAATATGACTAGGAAAGAGCTGCCTCCTTAAAGTAGAGTTGACCTTAAAGATGTGGATGAAGTAACCTTTCAGGACTTCCATTTGCTAATAGAGCATGACCCAAAATGGGAAGAAACATCTGCAGACATCCATTAATAATCAGAAATAGAATGTACTAAGTATGAATGTAGGAAGATTGGAAGTTGTCAAAGGTAAAATGGAATGCAGAAAGATGAATATATCCTAGCCATTAATGAGCTGAAATTGACTGGTCTTGGTTGTTTTGAATAAATCATAAGATCTACCACGCCAGGACTGACAAATTGAAGAAGAATCACATGGCTTTCTTCGTCACAAAGAATGTTTCAAGGTCCATCCTGAAGTATAATGCTATCAGTGAAAGGATAATATCCATATGCCTACAGGGAATACCAGTTAATATTACTATTATTAAAATTTACACACCAACCACTAAAATCAAAGACAAGGAAATTGAAGATTCTTACCAACTTCTGCAGTCTGAAATTGACCAAACATATAATCAAGGTGTATTGATTATTACTGATTATTGGAATGAGAAAGTTTGCAGACAAAAACAAATCACTGATAGTTGGCAAACATGGCTTTGGTGATAGAAATGGTGCCAGAGGTCACATGATAGAATTTTGCAAGACCAACTACTTATTCATTGCAAGTATCTTTTTTCAACAACATAAACAGTGGCTATACATGTGGACTTCATCAGATGGAGTATACAGGAATCAGACTGATTACATCTGTGGAAAGAGGCAGTGAAGAAGCTCAGTATCTTCAGCCAAAACAAGGCCAGGAGCTGCTTGTGGAACAGACCATCAACTGCTCATATGCATGTTCAAGTTTAAGTTGAAGACAATTAAAACAAGTCCACAAGAGCCAGAATATGACCTTTATTATATCGATTCTGAATTTAGAGACTATCTAAAGAATAGATTTGATGCACTGACCACCAACCGAAAACCAGAGGAATTATAGGATGACATCAAGAACATCATCCACGAAGAAAGCAAAAGGTTATTAAAATGACATGAAAGGAAGAAAACGCCAAAATGGATGTCAGAAGAGACTCTGAGATTTGATCTCAAGTGGAGAGTAGCTAAAGCAAATGGAAGAAATGACAAGATAAAAGAGCTGAAAAGATTTCAAAGAGGAGCTCAAGAAGACAAAGGTAATTATTATAACAAAATGTGTGAAGACCTGGAGTTAGAAAACCAAAAGCAAAGAACACACTTGGTATTTCTCAAGGTTCAAGAACTGAAGAAAACTTTCTACCCTCGAGTTGAAATACTGAAAGATTCTATCAGCAAAATACTGAATGATGCAGGAAGCATCAAATGAAGATGGAAGGAATACACTGAGTCATTGTAAAAAAAAAAAAAAAAAAAAAAAAAAAAATTGGTCGATATTCATCTATTTCAGGAGGTGGCATATGACCAAGAACCGTTGGTACTGAAGGAAGAACTTGAAGCTACACTGAGGGAACTAGTGAAAAACAAGAAGCCAGAAATTGACACTATACCCATTGAGATGTTTCAACAGATGGATGCCATGCTGGAGGCACTCACTTGTCTATGCCAAGAAATTTGGTAGACAGCTACCTGGCCAAGTGCCTGGAAGAGGTCCATATTTGTACCCATTCCAAAAAAAGGGGAACCAACAGAATGTGGAAATTATCAAACAATATCATGAATATCACATGCAAGTAAAATTTTGCTGAAGATAATTCAAAAATGGTTGTAGCAGTATATTGATAGGAACTTCCAGAAATGAAAGCTGGATTCAGAACAGATATGGAACAAGGAATATCACTGCTGATGTCAAATGGATCTTGGCTGAAGGCAAAGCATACCAGAAAGATGTTTACTTGTGTTTTATTGACTATGCAATAGCATTCATCTGTGTGGATCATAAGAAATTATGGATAACACTGAAAAGAATGGAAATTCCAGAACGCTTAATTGTGCTCATGAAGAACTTGCACATAGACTGGGGGCTATTGTTCAAACAAAAGAAGGGGATACTGCTTAGTTTAAAATCAGGAAGGGTATGTGTCAGGGTTGTATCCTTTCATCATACTTATTCAATCTCTATGCTGAGCAAGTCATCCAAGAAACTGGATTATATAAAGAAAAATGTGGCATCAGGATTGGAGGAAGACTCATTAACAACCTGGGATATGCAGATGACATGACCTTGCTTGCTGAAAGTGAAGATGATTTGAAGCACTTACCAATGAAGATTAAAGACTACAGTCTCCAGTATTGATTACACTTCAACATAAAGAAAATGAAAATAAACCAGATGAAACTTACATGAAATACTAAAGGGAGTCCTTTGAACAGAGAACCAGTAATAACAAACAAGAACTGACCACTAATACACAAGATGATATAACCCATAAACCAACACAATCCAAATACTTTGGATATGGACATATCCAAAGTAAAATAAGCTTACAAGATTGTAAGCAGGGAACCAGAGACATCAATTGACAAATGAGGAAAATTACAAACGAAAAAGAGGGAAAAATAGTGTAGTAGAATTTCTAAATAGTGATGAAGTCAAGAGGGTTGCAAGATAGAATGGACTGTTCTTAACTCAGGGAGAAAATTATAAATAACAGGGTAATCTCAAAGAAAAATTATAAACCTCCACATCACAATAAAAAAGAGGACAAGCACAAATATTTAGCAAATACTAAAACTAAAACATTAACAAAGGAAATGATAACATCATTCATAAACATAATGAGCTCAGCACAGAAAATTATATGGAACAAAGAAACCAGCAGCACTATGAAAAAACACATAACAAAATGACAGCAACCAATTCATACTTGTCAGTAATTACACTGAATGTCAATGGATTAAATGCACTATTCAAGACACAGAGAGTTGCAGACTAGTTAAGAAAACATAACCCATAAAAGTGCTGTCTACAAAAGACACACACCTTAGAGACAAAGACAAAAATAGACTAAAAATCAAAGGTTGAAAAAGAAATATCCAACAAAATGGCAACCAAACAAGAACAGGAGTGGCAATATTAATTTCTGATAATATTGACTTTAAGACAAAAACTACCATATGAGAAAAGAAGAACATTATATAATGATTAAAGTATCAATTGAACATGAAGGTATAACTATAATAAATATCAATGGATCCAATGAAAGAGCCCAAAATACATAAATCAGACTCTAAAAGCATTGAAAAGGCAAATAGATGACTCCACAGTCATAGTGGGAGACTTTGATGCACCACTTCTAATGAAAGATAGAACAGCCGGAAAGAAACATAACAAAAATACAGAGGAGTTAAACAGTACAATACACCAGCTTGAACTTATAGACAGACATCTACAGACACTTCATCAAACAACAGTATAATATGCTTTCTTTTCCTGTATGCATGGAACATTCTCGATGATAAACCTTATGTTAGGCAATAAAGCAGGCCCTAATAAATTTAAAAACATTGAAATACTGCAAAGCATCTTCTCTGATCACAATGATATCAACTTAGAAATCAAAAATAGGAAGACCAATGGATAAAGAGCGAACACATGAAAACTGAACTATAGCCTCCTTAAGAAAGAATGGATAATAAATAAAAAATGAAATTCAAAATTTCCTTGAATCAAACAAGAATGAAAACACAACATACCAAAATCTTTGGGACACAGCTTAAAAGCAGTGACCAGAGGCCAATTTATTGCAATAAGTGCACACATCAAAAAAGAAGAGCCAAAATCAACACTTTAAACCAACATCTCCAACAATTACAAAAGAACAGCAAGAAAAGCCTACAGACACTGGAAGAAAAGAAATAATAAAGATTTGAGCAGAAATCAATGAAACAGAAAATAGAAAGACAATAGAAAAAATCAGCAAGACTAGAGGTTGGTTTTTTTAAAAGATATATAAAATTGGCAAACCACTGGCAAATTTAACAAAGGAAAAGAGGGAGAGAACACAAATAATACAAATAAGAAATGAAATGGGTGATATCACAACAGAATCAACTGAAATAAGAAAGATAATATCAGGACACTATGAAGAACTATACTCCAACAAATTTGAAAATCTTGAAGAAATGGCCAGATTTCTAGAAACACACCACTTACCTAAACTGTTCTGGTTACCTAGTGCTGCTCTGACAGGAATATACCACAAATGGGATAGCTTAAACAAACAGGAGTTTATTCTCTTACAGTTTAGAGGTTTTAAGTCCAAGTTCAAAGTGCCAGGCTCTAGGGACTAAGTGAAAGCCCCTCAGCCTTGGGTTTCAGCTCTGCCTCTTGCTCCTGGCCCACTGAAGCTACAGGCTTTTCTTCACTCAGCTGCTGGCTGCTGAAACTGACAAGCCCAAGGTTAACAAGTAATAGTGCATAGTCCAGATATTACCAAAC
>NW_006921758.1:6533080-6542150 GCF_000298275.1 Orycteropus afer afer
GGAGGGGAGCTGTTGCATTATTGTAAACTGTGGTCAATGTCATGAGACAAAATGTATGTGAACTGCTGTATGGAAAGTGAATTTGCTCTGTAAATCTTCACCCAAATCACAATTAAAAAAAAAAAAAAATGGGCAAAAGACATGAATAGACACTTCACTAAGGAGGATGTTCAGACGGCCAACAAACATATGAAGAAATGTTCATGATCATTAGCCATTAGAGAGATGCAAATCAAAACAACAATGAGATACCACCTCGCCCCAACACTAATAGAAAAGTTCAACAAGACAGAAAATAACAAGTGCTGGTGAAGATGCAGAGAGATTGGGACTCTCACACACTGCTGGTGGGAATGGGACTGTAAAATGGTGCAACCACTATAGAAAGCATTATGGCTATTATTAAAAAGTTGGAATTAGAAATACTATGTGATTTAGCCATTTCATTACTAGGTATATGTCATAAAGAAGTGAGAGCCAGGACAAAAACAGATACATACACACCCATGTTCATCGCAGCACTATTTACAATAGCCAAAAGATGGAATCAACTTAGGCGTCCATCAACTGAAGAAAGGATAATCAAACCATGGTACATACACACAATGGAATACTATGCAATGCTAAAGAATAAGGTAGAATCTGCAAAACACCGTATAACATGGATGAACTTGGAGGACATTTTGCTGAGTGGAATAAGTCAATCACAGAAGGACAAATATTGTATTAGTTCGTTATTGTAAAAAGTGAAGGAAAGGTTTATTTATGGCAGGAAATTTTCTTTGTTGGTAACCAAGGGTGAGAGGGAAGGGGAGGGAAGACTCTTAAAAATAAAAGAAAATGAAAATATTCACCACTGGACCAATAAGCAGCATCACAGTAAATGGAGAAAAGATTGAAGTTGTCAAAAATTTCATATTACTTGGATCCACAATCAACACCAATGGAAGCCTCAGGCAAGAAATCAGACATTGTATTGCACTGGGTGAATCTGCTGCCAAAGACCTCTTTCAAGTGCTGAAGAGCAAAGATGTCTCTCTGCAGACTAAGGTGTGTCTAACCCAAGCTATGGCCTCCATAACCATGAGACCAGAGGAACTAGATGGTGCTCATCTACAACTGCTGACCCCTCTGAATGGGATCATAGTAGGAGATGATGAATAGAGTGGGAGAAAAATGTAGAAGAAAACTTAAAATAATAATAATAAAAGACAAGTCTTTCTAGTCTGATAGAGACTGGAGGTACCCCAGGACTATGTGCCTTAGACACCCTTCAAGCCTGGAACTGAATTCACCTCGATGACTCAACTTTCAGTCAAACAATAGATAGGCCTGTAAGGTGAACAACAGGGAAGCACACACCCTTAAGAATGATCAACCATATGAGATTAAAAGGGCAGTATATGCCCAGGGCAAAGCTCAGAAGGCAGGAAGTGATAGGACAGAAAGATGAATGGAAACAGAAAACACAGGGAGTAAGTGGGAAGAATCCTGTTATACTGAGGAGATTAGAATCAATGTCACAAAACAAAATGTGTATGAATTGTCTAATGGAAAACCAATTTGCTCTGTAAACTTTCACCTGAATCACACACATTGGGGGAAAAAAAAGTCCTAGACACCCTATAAAAAGCAATTACATTCAATACTAACGTAGTTTTAACCACTGTACATTAAAAAATAACAATGAAAAACGGCATTAATAGACACATTACAAAATCACTGGAGTAGTTATACTTTTAAAGCACAGATTTTGCATTGCTATATTAGTCTGAGGGAGCTCTGGTAGCATAGTGGCTAAGACACTTGCCTGCTAACCAGATGGCTGGTGGTTCAAACCCACCAGCCACTCCTCGGAAGGAAGGTTGGGCAATCCTACTTCCATAGTGATACTGCCTCGGAAACCCAAGGAGGGGTCGCTATGAGTCAGGGCTGACTCGACGGCACATAACAACAACAACATATTAGTCTGAAATTTCTCTGTGCCTAGAATCTGTCTTCTCAATTCTATTTTGAGACACTTGGTCATTTCCCTGATACCAATGCCAATAAATCCACCAGTGACTGTTAATCTCATTTCTATGAAAGAATTAATCATTCCCACAAGCAATTAAACAATAAACGTATTAAAATAAAACCAATTATAGCTAAGTCTAGACATTCACCATGTAGTTATAAGACAGGCTTGTCACAATTATTTCAACTTTAACTGGAAGTTCTTCAAAAATTCTTTCCAAAAGAAGCAGGACTAAAGATTTTGTTGTGGAGTGCCCGAATACAGTAGAGTTTAAATTGAAAATCTCCATTAGGAATTTCAGTTTTACATTTGCAAAACTTCCCTATACCATTTATTTGTATCCTCAGGGTTGGTCCTAAGCTTTGTTTTGGCAATAAGCTACTATTCACCACACACCCTGAGGTTTCTAACAGTGCCAGTTTTCTTTCCTACTTCCAAGATTTTAGTATATTTCCTTACAAAGACAAAGAGAGCTCACAGCCACTGGCCTCATGCAATTTTTCCTTTTCAATTAGTCGTAATATACAGATAAAAAATTTCCAAGTGTTTTGATCATTTCAGCCTTGTGTGATTCAAAATACTTACGGTCTTTTTCCTAGATTCAGTAAAAGATCTTTACATATCTATTAGTTATCATTTCATATGTTTCTTTTTGATACCATGAATATAGGAATGAATTTAGGGGATTTTCAGAGAAACTATGAATTAAACCTCAAACTATAAGTTTTTTTCTGTTGTTATTATTGTTCAGTTTTGTGTGCCTTATTTTATCCACCCAAAACACTCATTTCTCCTCTAAGGAAATAGAGAAATAAAGTTTCCTTTATCTAATGACTTGTAGATAAGAGAAGATTCCAATATCTTCCATTTATTGATAGAGCAATAGCTTTTCTCATCAAGGAAGTAAATGGAGAGAAAAAAGAAAGTTGTAAATGCAGATAAAGAACTCCAATATTGTTAGCAAAAGAAAGAAAAATTAAGATGGTGGAGGGAAGCGTGATGGGCCAAAAGATCCTTCACTCACAACTCAAGTAAAGATATCAATGCTCTAAGTGTAGCAAAGGAATCAGGAGATTATGAAAGGCCATGCTTTGAGCTACTTCCATTGTTAAGACATTTGTTAATAAAGGCAATTATGATGAGAAGTAATTTGGTAAGTCTACCCTGTGCTTCAGGAGCTCTGGTGGTGTAGTGCCTAAGGCATTTAATTGCTGACCAGAAGACTGGCAGTTCAAACCCACCAGCCACTAGTGCTATTGAAGAAACACCGAGGGACCAAAAGCATCTGGAACAGATACAGGAGAGACAGGTATCCTCCCACACCGGTCAGGGTCCTGCCAAAATGCCATCTACATGTCTAATCCAAGTGAGCCTTAATTATTTAAGATTAAACTACTCAATAATTGCATAAATTATGAGTGGATCATGTGTGTCTAATATGGATCCTTAAAAGGGCAGCAGAAGGTTCACAAACAATTTAAACTATAAGCAAAATATCCTATGCATGTACATATATATAATACACTTTTCTAGGGAGAAAATCTTTAGCATGTATAAACACTGTTTCAAAACATATTCTGTAGAAAATATATTTTGTAGAACATTCAACATATTTGAAATTTATGTCTCATTTAGTTCTGGATCCCATCAGAATGACCTGTATCCATGCAGACAGGAGAAAATATTTCATGAGCTTTATGTAACTAAACATGTCAAGGCTTTTATTTTTTTTTTATTTTTAAGTTTTTTTTATCTGACCATATCAAGCACAATAAATACAATATACTTTAAAAATAACTGAGGAAGCTATGTCTTCTAAAATTGTGATTTTGCCAATGCATCTATCATTGCTGACTAGTTACAGGAATTAGAAACAGGAATGTACTAATAGGAATATAAACTTTTAACAATGGTTGAGCCATACTCTGGCCTTGTTCCAAGTCTCCTGTCACCCAACAGATCTTATTATGACTGTTTAAAATGTCTTTTCTGATAGCAGCATTTGAGGGATTAATTTAAGATGGCATCCCCATTTGCATGTATATGTCATGGGGACAGTGTGGGAGATTAATAAATGTACATTTCTCATGGAATTGAAAGAGGAGGACAGATTGTTTCTACCACGGGAGAAACAGATGACAGAAAAATATATATGTCATGAATATAAAAAAAGAACTTAATCTACCCTTGAAAATTTGCCTAGATCTGGTAAAACAAGCCCTAAATGACATGAGGTCTGACTAAAATATCTCAGCCTACAATCATGGGAAGAAATCACTACAGATTGAAAACATCACCTAGCACCATAATACAGGCAGTCACTGGATTACTAACAAGTTCTGTTCCTAACTCTGTCTTTAAATTGAATTTGTATGTAAATTGGAACTGTTATTGGCAGTCAAATATTTATCTTAGTATACAGTATATAGCGTGCATTTCTATATAAAAAAGAACCTTTCTATGCATAAAAAAAAAAGAAACACTTCCAGATACACTAAAACATTTTTAACATAATAATACAGTAATAATAATGCTTTGGTGCATGTCACAAAGTAGCACCCATTTGTTATCATGAACCATTATATGTACCTCAAATTTTTAATATACACTCATGTGTTGCTTAACAGCCATAATACATTCTGGAAAACAGGACACTATGTGATTTGGACATTGTGTGAACAACATATAACAGTCTGGTCCTGCTTTTTCTTTAAACATCTTGAACAGGCTTCATGTCTTAGCAGTGATTATCAATGCATTGAAAGGAATTCGTTTTTGTATTTAGTCCTCAATTTACATCACTAGCAATTTCTTCACATCTGATATAAGTCCCTCTTGCATTTTTATTAGCCTTCTAGCATTCAGAGCAGCCAATTTTTTATCAACTTGGTGAAACTTCTCTTTTTTTTGATGACCATCATGATTGTTGAGTACAACATGCCTAAATCACAAGCAATAGCATTCACTGATTTTCCACCTCTGTGTTGTTAAATAGCATTTTTTTTTCACTTCTAAATTGCTACTGCTCCTTTGCCTCTTGATGTTGCTATCATGAGCACATTTTCTGCACTTGTGAGTTATGATGCACTGCATGGTAATATATTTTAAAGAAAATTAAAGAGAGACTATGCTACAACGCTCAAGGAACGTGATACACAAGATTGGATGCTGCTGCCTGTGAGGTGAGGCGTACAATATTTTATGATAAACTTTTTAGGTAGAAAGTACAGTATAGTACATACATAAGCCAGTAATGCGAGTGTTTATTATAGCTATCATGACATATGTATTATAGATTATATATGAACAGTACCTTTATATGCCTGGCAGCACAACTGCTTTGTATGCTAGAGACATGAGATACACATTGTATGTGGGAAGCTGTTGCATTCACTACATTCTCTGACAGAGATTTCTCAACTCTATTATGGTCTTATGGGACCATAGGCATATATGTGGTTAGATGCTGCCCAAACGGACATTAAGTGGTACATGACTGTAATACGCTTTCCAGGGGTTGGTTCGTAACTGTGTGTTTGTTTGTACATAAGGCAGAAGTTCGTAACCCATGGACTGCCTGTATTTCATTGATTCGAGGGCAGTAAGTTTGGTTTCTGGTGCACATGTCCCTAGAGATGAAAAAAGCTTGTGTGGGGGAGGGGAGCATGTATACAAAAATATTCTAAACTCTAACATTTTGCAGTGATGTGGTGTTACAATTATACTGTAGCTGTTATGTGTCGTCAAGTCAGACCCGACTCATAGTGAGCCCTCCTTGGGTTTCTTAGGTGGTATCACTACAGAAGTAGATTGCCCAACCTTCCTTCCGAGGAGTGGCTGGTGGGTTTGAACCACCTGCCTTCTGGTTATCAGTCAAACAATTATACTAGAATTGAATACACCAGATTCTAGTATAATTGTCCCTGGGTGGTACAAGCAGCTAATATGTTTGGCTGCTAACAGAAAGGTTGGAAGTTCAAATCCACTCAGAAGAAAAGCCTGGTAATCTACTTCCAAAAAAACCAGCCATTTAAAATCCTATGGAGCAGTTCTACTCTGACACACATGGAATTGCCATGAGTCAGAACCCACTCAATGGCAACTTGTTAGCATATTAGACTCTAGTTTAAAGTTCATAGTCATAGACCAGCATTAATACTAATATCTGATTATCTTTACATATAAAGGAACTAAATTACACTGACTCTAAATAACTGGAAGGTCACACTGTTTAACCCTTCTTTATAGCACATTTATTACTGACCAAATATAAATAGAGGCTACTCAAATCCTGGCCTTCATTTCCATGATTTTATTCATTTAACATTGGTCACTCTTTCCTGAATGCCAGCATGTGTTAATAGGAAGATCTTGTTTGTTGCAGTGAGACATATCTGTGTTCCAGTCTCAGATCTACTCTTTGCTAATTAGTTTGAACTTAAAGAGCTTGATGCCCCAACATTTTCTTCTCTAAAGTAGAAATGACAAGAGCTCCTTCTCAAAGATATAAGAAAATGGCTTATCAACAGAAAAGTGATTTTCTTTAGCTCACATTTGACAGTGTTCTTTAATCTTCTTATCTCAACCCTAATTTCAAATTCATGTATATAAAAAATAACAAGGACTGACATGCAGTTTCCCTCAACACACAGATGTAACTGATAGTTAATATGACAATTATCATGGTAATTTATACTTCTGGATAATATCTTAATTTCACGTTTCATCTTTAAAACAAAATATGCTAAAATGTATACCTGGAGTCTTTTATTTTTATTTTTTTATTTTTTTCATTTTTGCAGTGTTTCCCCCTCCCCTCCCCTCCCACCCCTACACCTGGAGTCTTAAGAATAGAAGTGGTTCTGTCAGGTATTTAGGAGTTAATAATAAATGTAACTGAAAGTTAAACCACATCTCTGTTAACTATTGGATTTTATCCACTCTTGTGTATTATAATACCAATGGAAGAACTGACTCATCATCTCTTATGTGCCAATTACCTCAGCAAACATGGAAGTAATTTACAACCAGTCATGCTACATATTAAAATTTCACAATACCCTGTCATCTGTCCTTGTCATCAAGAAGACAACTTCCTCCATGCTAACTTCTGTTTTGTATTTAAAAACTGACTACACAGTCATACAACATATTAAGAGTATTGCCCCTTAAAACAATTTCTCTTGGAAAGATAAAATACAGTGAAAGAGATTCAATGTGTGGAAGATTATTTCTTCTTAATTGATGTCCTAAACATTATAATTGATTTGACTAGACAGTAATTGCCAAAACTTCAACCCTGTCTTTGCCAAAATTCTTTCATTATTCATCTATCCTTTATAGTAACATCCTGTAGGTCCCTATAAACAAATTGTTGGAAAATCCTTAATCAATATCATACCCCTAATGGTAATGAGGAATCCCTGGGTGATGCAAACAGTTAATGTGCTCAGCTGCTAACTGAAAGGTTGTAACTTCAAGTCTATAGAGAGGCATCTTGGAAGAAAGGCTTGACAATCTACTTCCAAAAAATCAGACATTGAAAACCCTATGGAGTACAATTCTACTCTGATGCATGTGGGGTTGGATATGTTAAACAACTCAAAAGTAACTGACATGAAGACCTGTGTCTAAAAGACAAATAAAAACAGGTCTTGAGATGGAGACTTTATCCATTCATATATGAACTTTCTAGAGTTGACTTGATTCTAATTGTTTCATCAAGTCCTAGAAAATTAGAATATTTTTATTAATCTGGACTCTAGAATTTCACGTGACAGAAATCCAAGCTAAGTAGTTTAAGCAAAAAAAAAAAAAAAGATAATGTATTGGTGTACAGAGTAAATGGTGGTAGAGTCTTACCACTGTGATTAGAATCATGTGCTATGAATTCTTATACTAGCCCTATCAATTTTTAGCAGTGTAATCTTTTGCAATTGAATGCAATAAATTTAAATCTATCTCATGGAACTTTTGTGAGAATTAAGTGATTTAATAGATGTATAGCACTTGGAAAATTACTTGGCACATAATAAATGTTCAATAAATATTTTTTAAAAAAACACAGTAGAGGTGAATCTAATTTTAGAGATAATTAGAAGCAGAGGATTTTCACTTACTCTTTTCTAGGTTTCTGACTACATTTTATTCTTTCCCAATTTCAGCTTAGCATCTGGTCTGAAAGAACCTTCTTTCCTTTTATCAATATAAAATATCTCAAGAAAGACTCTCCTTGGCCCAGTTTAGGTCATGAGCTCATTCCCAGACTAGCCATGTCACTGCAGGTGGGGTTCTATCATCCACATGGCCAAATGTCCCAGTTTACCTGTTGTTTCAGCATAAATACTAATACAGCACCCTTCCACTCTCTAAACCAAAAAACTAAACTCACTGCCATCAAGTCGGTTCTGACTCATAGTGACCCCTCCTTGGGTTTCTGAGGAAGTATCTCTATGGAAGTAGATTGCCCCATCTTCCTTTCGAGGAGTGGCTGGTGGGCTTGAACTGCTAGCCTTCTGGTTAATAGTCAAATGCCTTAGGCATTATGCCACCAGAGCCCCCCAATTTCTATACAATTACCTATGATTGTATTCTTACCAGAATGTTTACACTGAAGTTAATTATAATAAAGCAATCAGACAAATCCAGATTACGAGATATCCTGTAATACAACCAATACATATCTTTCAAAAAGACCAATTTCATAAAATATTTTTAAATACACTTAAAAAAATGCATTGACCCATGTCATTTTAGTTTTGTGTATTTCACTGTACATAAATTATATTTCAGTAAAATGTATTTTTAGAAAAAGTAGACCCTTAAATACATGATATCCAAACACAAGCAATGCAAATCAGACAGTTAGGGAAACATCTATGAAGTACATTTTGGGAATAGTTGAATGTGATGGTGGTACTATGCCTAGGTAGAAAAAAAAAATGGCTTTTGTCTATTTGAGATACATGTTGAAAGATCTAAAGGTAAAGTGTCAAAATGTTTTCAAATGATTTAGAAAAATATGTATATATAGATACAGAACTTGGAAGAACA
>NW_006921758.1:6543400-6551057 GCF_000298275.1 Orycteropus afer afer
CACTTAACAATTTGTGTCACCCAGAGACTCCTCAAATGTACCTAGTGGTCAGGAAAACTGCCCAGAGGGAGGCATTGGAATTCTTCTGATTAAGGTATGATATGATTAAACTTGGGTCCCATTCAATACAAAGACCATTGGCAGTTAACTCTTACTGCTTCTACTTCACTAGAGCCACCTATTAGAACCTAAGAAGTTTCCTCTCATAGAGTTTTATATGTTCAGTAAACTTTTAAAGTATACCTACCACTCTTTACTTCATAATTTTGTGAAGTATTTGAGAAGTAAGGTCATAAATAGAGATCTGAGTTTTGAATTTTTCAAAATAAATCCCAAATCTACCATTTGTAAGATATCACTTTGGACAAGTTACTTTACATCTTCATGCCTCAGTTTCTTCTAAAAAGTGAAAATAATCACACTTGCCTTTCAGGGTTGTAAGTATTGAAAATAAATAAGGTAAAATATTTAATGGAAATGATAACACAGTTCCTACCTTCAGGTATCTCACTGTTTAGCAACCCTTGTCTCTTTTTTCTTAACCCATGTTACTGCTTACCCCAACCAATGAACAACTGTGTTCTTATTGTCACCATCAGAATTTTTGTCTCAAACAAGTTCTTGCTGCTCTGTAAGGGCAAGTTCAACAAAGAAATAAGAACTTTTTGATGTCTGTGGTAACCTAATTGCATAGTATCTTATGTTCCTTTCCATCCTGCTTTGTTTAAAAAAAAAAAAGAAGAAGAAGAAGAAGAATTGTTATTAGCTGCCATCAAGTCGGCTCCCAACTTGACAACCCCATGCACAAAAGAACAAAATACTGCCCAATCCTGCTCCATTCTCCTAATTGATTGTGGATGGAATCTTTGTGGTTTATAAGGTCTTCATGGACTGATTTTACTGAAGTAGGTTCCAGACCTTTCTTCCTAGTCTGTCTTAGTCTGAAAGTTCCAATGAAACTTTTCAGCATCATAGCAACAAATAAGCTTCCTACGACAGACAGAAGGTGGCACATGAGGTGCACTGACAGGGAATCAAACCCAGGTCTCCCACATGGTAGGCAATTATTCTACCACTGAACCACCACTACCCTCTTTTAAATATTACCCTAATCCAAATTCATCACTGCATCCGGTTCTAAAAAGATACCTCTTCCCTTTCAAACCTTCTTATATGAAATGTTTTCTCTTTGCATAAAATAATTACTATTCATTCACAATTTAGCTTTTTTTGTTTCAATATGCAAAAAAAAAAAAAAAAACTCACTGTCATCGAGTCAATTTCAACTCATACTGACCCTCTTTGGGTTTCTGAGGTAGTAAACCTTTATGGAAGTAGATTGCCCAGTCTTCATTCCATTTTCAACACTAGATATGTCTAAATGCTTTTTGAGTAAGTAGAACCTTGTTACAGGGCATTACATCATCAGTAAACCAGAAGACACCAGCTGGTGTATTATCTGGTACAAATCCATTTTCTCCAGATTATAGAATCTTTGTTAGCATAAGTGTGCAATAAATGGAAAGGAGGTAGTTAAGCTATCTGATATGAGGTGTGGAATTACAGAATTAGAAGAAAATTAATTTGACTAGCAAATTTTAAAAGACCTCAATATCATTATATGAAAAAATTAGAATACTAAAAGTCACTGATGTTTGTTCTGATTGAACATGAGGATTTCAAATGTAGAATGTGAACTGTTCAAGGTCAAAGATCACAATTTATTCACCTTTATACCACAAATGTCCTAATACAAAGCTAAAACATGAGAAAATGGATGACCAATAAATTTTTAATAACTCAAGAACAAATGAACGAACATAAAACTGGGACAACTTTTAATAGACATGTATGTCCATAATATTTCAAAGGAATGATCAGAACCTCAATTAAGATATAAAATGCCTACTGTTTAATCACTCTAGGAGAACCATACATTTTCATGTATATATTCAAGAGTGATCTTGTATAAACCCCTAAAAGCCTAAGAGCAGAGTCACTGTAAGGTTTTTTAAGTAAGTGAAAGTCATCCTTCAAAACCTATACCCAACAAACCAAAAAGTACTCTCCCATCCTGTCACAGCTCTAAATAGTCCCACCATTACAATCCTTCCTTATTGTAGTGCACTAAAACCAGAATAAAACTGACCATGACCTAGACCTAGGAACACATTACATCATCAGTAACAAACACAGTTATAGATGTACTTGGAATTTACCTGTAAAGACCCTTGTAGAATATAAAAGATTCAGGATGAGATGAGAGAGGCATTTCTTTTGTCAAGTACAAGAAAGGAAATGCAAAAGAAGTCATAGGAAAAGAATATTCAAAGTTTACATCCTGTTTTTAGAGGACTAAGTAGAAGATGAGAGAGAGACAGGAGAAAAATAAAGAATGAAGCAAGGAGCTCTGGTGGCACAGTACCTAAGGCATTTGATGCTAACCAGAGGGTTGGTGGTTCAAACCCTCAAACCCACCACCCACTCCTTGGAAGAAAGACTGGGCAATCTACTTCCTTAGAGATACTACCTGGGAAACCCAAAGAGGGGTTGATATGAGTCAGATTGTACTTGACAGCAGTGACTTTGGTTTTTTTGGTTTACCACTTGTAAGAAAATCTCTAATAGGGAGCAATGGAGTACCAGGAGTGAACAATGCAAGACATTACCTAGAAATGGAAAGTCAGAGAATATGGCAAATATTTTGGGCTGATGAAGAATAATAGTGAAAAATGAAAGCTAGAGAGGTAGATGCTGTCATGCTAAAGATGGGATTCCATTCTAGGGTCTTTAAATATCTGCTGAAATACTCCCAAAAGAATTTTGAAAAGCTGTGTACCAACTTACATGATTTTTTATTTACTACTATGACTTTTTTTTTCTGTCTTTAGTGTAAATGATTGCAAAGGATGTAATTTGTAACAAAGTTATAAATTCTGACATTTTTTAAAAGATTTATTTATTTATCCGTTTCAATTTTCCCAATGGAATTCACAATCATCCATTGGAAAAATACATGTATAGTCTCACTTTATCATAAATTCTACATTATTTCTTTCCCTTTCTTGAACTTTGGCTTCCCTTCCTTTCCTCCTGTAAAATTTTATTCTAAAAGTTTCTTTTATCAATCACTGTTGTGTACGTCTCTGGAAAAAATATATTTAATATATAACTTATTATGTAATTTATTTCATGTTATCCTAAGGGTCTGCTGTTAAAGAGATTCCTGGCTAAATTATCATTAAAATTGTTATCAGCACACAATTGCTCAAAAGAAATATTTTATAAATAATGATAAATTATTATTAAGCATTGAAGTAAAATCACTTAGAAATTTATCCCTTAATATGATAGGCCTTTTAAAAATATATTTTATCTATCAGTGGATGAATGTTATTTATTACAAAAGAAGGATACAGCATCAATTTAATTTCTAATTTTTGGTTTTTGTAGATGGTTTATAAATAAGTAGATGGTAATAGAAGGAGTTAGGTGATATTAATATCACATAATTTTTTGCACTCCTGAGTTATATGTTAAAAACTACAAGGATCTATCATCAAAAATCATTTTTAGCAATCTATCATCTAAAAAACCTGTTGGAGTACAGTTCTCCTAATGGACTTAATGGCAACTATTGGTGATGGTGATCATCTGACAAACTTGATAAGATCTATCTTGATTTTGTTAAAAGCAAAGAATTTATATTATCGGATCAACTTTTTTATTGTTGTTGTTAATGTGCTGTCGAGTTGGACTCGACTCATAGCAACACTTCCTTGAGTTTCTGAGCCAGTATTACTATAGAAGTAGATTGCCCAAACTTCCTTCTGAGGAGTGGCTAGTGGGTTTGAACCGCTAGCCTTCTTGTTAGCAGTCAAGTGCCTTAGGCACTACGCTACCAGAGCTCCCAACTTTACTATTAGACTCCCATTATCACTGACATCAGAAATACCAAACTCACTGCCATTGAGTTGATTCTGACTCATACTGACTGCTATTCGGTTTCTAAGGGGGTACTTTTTTTTTTTTACTTATGCAAACATATACAACAAGACATTCACCAACATAACAACTTCTCCATTTACAGCTCAGGGATATGGATGATATTTTACATACTGTGCCACCATTATTGCTATCCTTTTCTAAAATATTCCACCACCATTATAAACTCAATGTGCCACAAACAAAAGCTTCCCCTTTCCACCTCCCTCCTACCCCTGTTGTGGTTGTTGTTAGGTGCCCTCCAGTCACTACCCAAATATACTTCTTTTGGGTTCCTTATCAGGTAGTACCAACGCTGCTTCTTCCTCAAGGATGTTTTCTGTGTTTGTATCCAGGTCCCTTGTTTCTACTACTTTATCTTGCTTTTTTGTGGAAGCTGTGACAGTCTGTTGTCTCTGAGACACTGTGGTATTCTTGTATTTGTGTTTAATTTGTGGTTGTATATTGGTGCAATTCACACAGGATTTTTTTCCTTATTTTTGTTTTGATATATCAGTGTGAGCAAGGTATTGTGCTCCTCTACTCACTAGTTGTTGGTACTTAGGCACTCATCACCTGTCTCCTGGTCGTTGTGATAGAGAATGAGAGTTTGTATACAGATCTCTGTTAGTTGTTTGTAAAGAACAGTTGAAAGTGAGTTGCACTGGTATTGGCCTCTGTCTATCATTGGTCAGCTGGTGCAAAAGCAAGTGGTGACCTTCATTCAGTGGGTGGGACTGCAGAAGGTGCAGATATAGATGGACTGTGTGGGAACCACTGCTGTATCCCACTCAGTGAGACCAAAAAAAAAAAAAAAAAAAAAAAGAGAAGAAAACTCTCAAGCTACATAAACAAACAGGAACAATCACAGAAGAAAAAAAGAGAAATGCAATAAATAAGAAGAAAAAAATTCAAAATAAATTTAAAAAGGATAAAAGAAAGATAATGAGAAAAAGACAAAAAAAAAAAAAGCCACATTATCTGGGGAAGGTAGAATGAGGGAAAATAGCAAGAATGAAAGATCAGGGAAAACAAGGGATGGCAAGAATCAAAAGAAGGAAAAAATAGGGTGCCAGAAGATGAGAAGAGAAAAAAGAAAAACCAAGAACCAGGCATGGGAAAGAAGGGGAGGGGGGATGGAGAAAGGAGGAAGATGAAAACAAACAAAAACTGTGGGGGCAGGGCATGACACCCAGGCTCTGCCAGGATACAGACCCAGATGAAGCCCCTGCAGGTCAAGAAGGTGGGTGGAAGGTGGGGATGGCCACACCCCTGTTCACCAAGAAAACACAGAGCACAAGAGTATCAAGGGGAGTATCATACCTCTCCAGTCATCAGTCTCCAGTGTGGTTGCCCATGCTGTCCCTGACAGCTGGAATGCACTCCCAGGTTGCAGTTAAGACAAGACCACCACCCACATACACTCCAAATGCCTATGCCAGCATCTTGAAAGCATCCCAAATGGCTGTGCCCTCAGAACAGCCTCTAGCAGTCCACAGATGCACCTGTCCTGTTCTACCTTCTAGTCATCAGGCACCAATGCAGTCCTTACCCACACAGCCTTGGTGAGCAGTGTTGATGCTTAGGTTGCTATCAGGAAATACTCAAAATGGCTGTATCCTCAGAACAGCAGGCAGTCATAGTGCCATCTGTCTCCTTACTCGCCGTTTCATTCAGGTTCTTCTACTAGTTGGTATTTAATCCACTTCTTTATCTTTCCCTTCAGAACTCAGGGTTCCAGAATCGTCTTCTGTATTAGGTTCAACTGGTATCTCATTGTTTTGTTGCAAAGAGTCTGTGTATCTTGCCTGCCTATTCTGCCATCTTGCCAGAACCTCCAGATGGTAAATCTGTATAGAAATAGATTGCCTCATCTTCCTCCTGCTATCACCAATATTTTAAATGTCCCTTTTGACATACCAGTAATTCCACAACCTGGGAAAATGTACATAATTCAAAGTAAATGAAGTAGGCATTTTCTCTGTCAAGTGAGAAAAGGGTAATGTCAAATAAGTTGCAGAAAAGAAAAGTCCACAGTCTGCATACCATCTACATAGGAGGCAGATCATTTTGAAGGAAATGAGAATTTGGAAACTAATATTCATAAATCTTGGAAAGTCTTGGTCTATCTCCCAGGGTGTGTATACCTCAGTTAGAAGACTGCTGCAATAGGAAATAATTGACAGTTTTTGAGTTGATAAGTACTACAATTATAACTATATTTTAGAAATAATAAACTAGAGATGATGTGCAGATTGGATTAGAAAGAGAAATAGTATAAAGAAGGAAGATGAATGGAAACTTTAAAATGCCACAGTACATCAGGAAGTGTTAAGGAGGGTGCAAATTAGAAGATTAGCTTTATTCAGAAAGGGTGAAAGACATCGTAGAATAAAAACCAGAATGGTTTACTAACTAAGGTTTGATGTGGGAGATAAGTTTATTATTTCTGTTTGCTTATTACTCTCTTCTTCTTCTTTTAGCAAATAAACATATTTCAAGTGATATATGGCTACTGTGGAGGCAAAGATGAAAGATAGTATAGGGAAAGATAATGAAACCCACTGCCACTGTGTCAGTTCTGACTCATAGTAACCCTATAAAACAGAGTAGAACTGTCCCCACAGGGTTTTCCAGGCTGTAAATCTTTGCCAGAAGCAGACTGCCTCACCTGTCTCCTGCAGATCAGCTAGCTGGCTGGTTCAAACCACCAACCTTTGGTTAACAGCCAAATGCATTAACCACTATACCACCAGAGCTCCTTATAGGGGAAGTTAGTTCAGTAAAATTATTCAAGTTTTATGACAGAATCTGGGTACAGTTTTCCAGGCTGTATCCTAAAAGCTAGGGGAAATGATGGAGAGAGTTGTAAATAAGAAGTTCTGTAGTAGTCACATTTATATTTTTTTATAATTCCTTTGGTTTTAGTATGAAGAACAGATTAAAGAGAGCAAGAGTATCTTTGGAAGGCTTTGAGATCTTCTCACAGATTCCATTTCCCTAGTTTCAGTACTCTTCCTATTCAATTTAATATTGAAGTTTGTCAGTTTTTCCTTAAAAGTTGTGTTGCACTCATACTACTATGAACACAAACTACATTCTGATCTCCATGCCTTATTTACTAAAAAACTATCTTGAATTATCATTGTGTTAGATTGAGTTCTCTAGAGAAACAAAACCACTAAAGCTTATATATATAGAGAGAGATAAATGTATTTTAGGAAAATAGCTCACACACTTATAGAAGCTGGCAAGTCCCAAGTTCCTGGATCAAATGTCAAACTGGAAGCTTTTCTCCACTCACGCAGCTGCAGGGACTGATGAGCCCAAGGTTGGCAGGCAGTATACCAGATGTTGACTCCAATGGATGAATCAAAGATCACCAGGCAGAATGGTGGATTGTTCACTCATGGACAGTTGTAGGCAGCACAACAGGATCCAGATCCACAGAAGAGTGTCTCTTTTTCCCAGGATATCCATAAACATATTGGAAGCAGGCCACACCCCTAGGGAAACTCCCTTTCAATGGATTGGCTGCTCAAAACATATACATCTGATCTCATCATGGGAATAACCACATCACAACTGCTTAAACCACTCAGAATCGTGGTCCAGCTAAGCTGACACACAACCCCAACTATCACAATCATCCCAAATCTAACTCTTCTACTTA
>NW_006921758.1:6551332-6553470 GCF_000298275.1 Orycteropus afer afer
TGCTTATTGCCAAAAACATCCTGCTTCCCAATTATTAAGTCCTTGTGTAAAGTGTCTCTCTCTTCTGGTCAACATTATTTCACACTAATTTCAACATGCCATCTTCCCCCTCTGTGGATGACCAATAGCTAGAGTCATTCCTGTTTCTGCTCATGTTTTACCACCACCACCCCACATGCAAAGTAACATTTGAAATGTAAATTCCTCCCATCTAAAGTTTAGCTTCCTTTCAAAGTCTACTTCAAGTTCTACACCCTATATGAAGTCTTTTCTATTATTCCTACACATAATCATTTCATCTATCTAGTTTCTATTTTGACGTAGTGCCTAAGGCATTTGACTGCTAAACAGAAGGTTGGTGGTTCAAACCCACCAGACATTCCATGGAAGGAAGACTGGGCATTCTACTTCCGTAAAGATTTACTGCCTCAGAAACCCAAAAGGGGTCACCAGGATTCGGAATTGACTCAAAGGCAGTGAGTTTTTTTGTTTGTTTGTTTTTTGGTTTGAGCTTTCTATTTTATCTAATGTAACACCTAGGCTTACATCTAATATATATGGCTTACATGTAGGCTTATATCTAATATCTAATATATATAATATAATAAATGACTCTTATCACAGAGGTAAGAAAGTTGGCCAAAGTGCCATGGTTTAGCAATCAGGATTTTGCTGAAAATTTCCCACATGTGATAGACTTACAAATAAAAACTTAGAACGTGAGGGTTGTAAAGGTAATTTAAATAAGTTTTAAGCTAAACATCTAATGAATGATTAATCATCTCACTTCTCTAACATTCCTTCCCATCAAAGAAATTCACAATAACTTCTTGTAATTAAAAACCCTGTGTTTCCCAAATTAACCCATCTGTTTGGGTACAGCTTTGATAACTAGAAACAAACTTTTTGAGTAAAACATCTGTCACCCTTTAGCTCACACCCATTAATTTTAGTACTCCGCCTTGGAATCACATATATTTGAATATGCTTATCACCTCCCTCTCCCCTTTAAATATGTAAAAATATTCTCTTTTATGAACTGAATATGTACAGTTCTTTCCATTGTATTTCATATGATATAGATTTTAAACTTCTCACTTTCTTGGTCTTTCTTTTGCCCATGAATGGCATTTCCAAGTATGACTTCTCAAAAGAAGTGTAACTTCATACATTTCACACTTACCAGTGGAGAATATAGCAGGAAAACCACATTTGCTTTTTTGGATGCCATAAATCAATGAAGCTGTGACAGTAGGGTAGCTAGATCAAACAATATCAACATCCCATTAGTAAAAATATTCCAAGTAAATGGTATAACTTCACTACACATTTGCCTTTCACTTTTATATATATGTAACACTCTAAGATTTCCACCTTACAAAAAGAAATTAAAAAACAGAATTTTTAAATACTATTAATACATTAATTATTTAAATTATCACCAATCCTGCCCAGAAATCAAAATATTTATGCTATACAAAGCCTACTGCTTTAAGAAAATCAGCTCAGTTTTATAATCAAAATAGTCTGAAGTAAAAATATTTAAATACTGGCATAATCCATTCATTTCATTTGCTACTCTCTAATGCTAGTGTGCATAATATGAGATTAGATAGTGTTCTACTTTCTGTGGGAAAAGGTCAAATAAAGACAAAAGGAAAGATTATCCCCAAAATAAAAATCAAAACAATGTTTTAAATACAAATAAAGATTTGTACCTTGACATATTACTTTGCAGTATTTCAAGGAGAAGAAATGTTAAACAGAAAATAAAACTTTTTTTAAAAAAATAAGTACTTTATCATCAAGAAACCATTGAAATGGTATGGTGCATCTTCAAAAAGCTAAAAATAGAAATATCTTATGATACAGCAATCCCACTCCTAGGTATATATCCTAGAGAGAGAAGAACAGTGATGCAAATAGATGCACATCTATGTTCACTGCATCATTATTCACAACAAAAAAAAAAACACAGAACCTACCTAAGTGCCTGTCAGTGAATGAATTTTGACACATACATACAATGGAATGCTACATGATGATAAAGAATCATGATAAGTCCATGAAACATAACATGGAAGAATCTGGAGGACATTATTCTGAGTGAAATAAGCCAAACACAAAAGGACAAATAT
>NW_006921758.1:6553986-6555154 GCF_000298275.1 Orycteropus afer afer
TAGGTGTATATCTGTGAGCATATGTTTATATGTGCTGATCTACATTCATATATGCAATAAAGCAAATAGAAGGCACAGTTATGGATATTTCCTAGACATATTCAAACACCTCATGGGATTGATTTAGTGGGTTTGAAATTTTAGAACAATAGTATCATGGGACAACTAGGTCAACTGACATAATTTAGTATATAAAAATAATGTTGCACATCCCAGTTTGGTGAATAGCATTTTAGGTCTTAAAAACATGCAAGCAGGCATCTGAGATTCAACTACTGGTCTCTTCTCCTCTGGCACACACACACACAAAAAAAAGTGAAGTAAACCAAAGACTCAAGGAAAAAATTAGTCCAAGAACTAATGGCCCATGTGAACCACAGCCTTTTCTAACCTAAGATCTGTAGAACTAGATGGTGTCCAGCTTCCACAACTGATTGTTCTGACCAGGGCCACAATAGAAGGACCCTGTTAGAATGGGAGAAAAATGTAGAACAAAACTCAAATTCATATTAAAAGACCATGTGGTAGTTATGTTTGTGTGTCAGCTTGGCTGGGCCTGATTGAGTGGCTGGGCATGGTGGTAGTTATTCCCCATGATGTGACTGGCAATCAGCTGAGGAGCTGCCTATGGGATGTGGTCTTCCTCCTATATATAAGGAGAAGCCTTGGGGATAGTCTCCAGCTTATGGCATGCTTGAACCCTGCATGTAGCCATGTCATTGTTCAGCAGCCTGCCATGCTCTGCCGACCTTGGGACTTTCAATAGACTTGAATTAATAGCCTGCCATGTGGTTTGGTAACATCAAGATTGTGGCTTTTTACCTGTCAATCTTGGGTTTGTCAGTCTCAGCAGCTAGCAGCTTTCTGAGTGAAGAAAAGCCTCTAGCTCCAGCAGGACAGGAGCAAGAGGCAGAGTTGAACTCCAAGGTTTAGAGGCTTTCACTCAGCCCCTAGAGCCTGGCACTTTGAACTTGGACCTCTAGCCACCTGGAACTTTAAGAGAATAAACTCCTGTTTGTTAAAGTCATCCAGTTTGTGGTATATTCTTGTCAGAGCAGCACTAGGTAATCAGAACAGACCATAACTACTGACTGATAGAGACAAAAGGAATCCCCAAGACTATCATCCTAAAATTCCCTTTTAACTTGGAACTGAAGGTACTCCTGGA
>NW_006921758.1:6556514-6588064 GCF_000298275.1 Orycteropus afer afer
TTCCCATTTCCTTGATATATGTTTTCCATCTTTTGATTTTTAACTTATTTTTGTCTTTGTGTAAGGTGTGTCTCTTGTGGACAGTATATTGATGGGCTATGTTTTCTTATCCATTCTGCTACTCTCTATCTCTCCACTGGCACATTTAATCCATTTACATTCAGTGTAATTATCAAGAGAGATGTATTTACTGCTGGAATTTTGCTGTGATTCTTTGTGGTGTCGAAGGTTTCTTCAATATATTTTTCTGTGCTGAATTCATTTTGTTTATGGATTTTCTTATCATGTACTGCATTACCATTATTTTAGGATTTACTGAATCTTTATGATTTTCTTCTTTTTCATTATGGTGAGAAGGTCTACTAATGGTCTATTAATTCTCTTTCAGGTTACCCTGTAATTTATTATCTTCCCAAGTTTAAAGCAGTCCATTCTGTCTTTATATCATCTTGACTTCCTCCCCATTTGTAGATTCTGTAACTACCTAACTCATTCCCTCTTTTTGCTTTGTAGTTATAATTGCTTATAAAGTGACATCTCTGCTTCCCTATTTTCAGTCTTGTAGGTCTATTTTATTTTTGATACTTCTGTATCTGGGTTGATTTCCAGGTGATGTTGTCATGTGTCTTCATCTCTGGTAGTTGTCTGCCATTGTTGGTTCTCTGTCCAAAGGACTCCCTTTACTATTTCCTATAAAGTTAGTCTGATTTTACAAATTTCTTTAATTTCTGTTTATCTGGAAATGTCTTAATTCCACCACTGTATTTGTGAAACAATTTTGCTACATATCTAATTCTTGGTTGGCAATTTTTTCTTTCAGCATTTTATATATGTTATCTCATTGTTCTTGTCCGCATGACTTCTGCTGAGAAATCAGAGATTGGTCTTATTGGTTCTTCTTTGTCAGCATTTTATATATGTTATCTCATTGTTCTTGCCCTCATCACTTCTGCTGAGAAATCAGAGATTGGTCTTATTGGTTCTTCTTTGTACATGATTTTCATTTTCCATAGCCGCTCTCAGAGTGTTTTTTGTTTGTTTTTGATTTTTGGAACATTTGTTTATGATATGTCTTGGAGATTTTCTTTTGGGGTCTATCTTATTTGTGATTCATTGAGCTTCTTAAATGTATATCTTTTCATCTTTCATAATACTAGAGAAGTTTTCTTCCAAAAAATCTTCAACAATTTTTTCAAAGCTTTGTTTTTTCTCTTCCTGTTTTAGAATTCTGATGACATGTAAGCTATTCATCTTGATGGTGTCCCATGATTCTTAGGCTTTCTTCATTTTGTTTCATTCTTTTTCTAATTGTTCTTCTAACAGATTGGTGTTGAGAGATTTCTCTTCAATCTCATTAATTCTGTGTTCCTTTGATTTAATTCTACTACTTTGTGCTTTTGATGAATTATCTATTTCTGAAATTTTAGTATTAATCTTCTGGATTTCTATTTGCTGTTTTTTGTATGGTTTAGAATTTTCCATTTATTTCATCAATTTGTTCTTGTATATTTTTAAAATTCTTTTTGAGTTTTGTGTGTGTTTTCCTTGATTTTGTCTATGGTTTCCTTGAGCTTTCACTCAATCAATTGAAGGTACTTAAATATAATTCTTTGAATTTCTTAGCAGGTAATTTCACTAGCATTTTTTCCTCCAAAATATTTTTCTGGATCTGTATTTAGGTCATTTGGTACAGCAATCTTGTCCTCTGTGTGTGTGTGTGATTTGAAGTTGTCTGTTGTCTCCAAGATATTGTAATGTTATTGGATTAATTTGTTGATGTTAAGTTGCTTTGCTTTACCTTTTTTATTTTAGTTTTTGCTTTGTCCTATTTTAATACAGCCAGGAAACATGGTGGGCATGTTACTCTAGTCACTAGTTTGGCAGCAGGTGAGAGTGTGGACATGAGTCTCTGATCAGTGATCATGCAGACCAGCTAAGGGCAGGCAGAATGGTGGTTGTTGGTTTCTATTTCTCATTGTTCCAGTAGTGCTGGAGTGGGTGATGGCATTGACCCAGTTTATGGGACAGGAGGTGTAGGTAGGTATGGCTGGGTAGGGTTGCTGGCTCCCTACTGCTAAGACAAAAATAGAAATTTAAAAGAAAAAAAAATTATGAGAAGAGCTAAAAAAAGAAGGAGCAAAAATGGGGGGGGTGGAAGAGAAGAGATCTAAGAAGAAGGGAAAAGAAAAAAACAATAAAAACCAAATGTGGCATAGTACTGGCACAGGTGGTAGCCACCAAACATGGCTGTGGTGGAAATGTAACACTCACTCCATGGGAACACACACCACTGAACACAGGTGGTATGGGGTGAAATACTCACTAAGCTGGATCCAAAAAGTAGGAGAAGAAAAAATAATGGGAGAAAGTGGAAGAAAAATAAATATTTTTTTTTAGAAAAAGAGGAATGGAAGAGAGAAAGACTGAGAAGGGAAGAAATAAAAAAGAGGGAAAAAAACCGGTACAAGTGTTAGCCACCAAATACAGCTGCAGCAGGAACATGGAGCTTACTCTGGAAGAGTTAAAACCCCCATCCACAGAAGGATGGGTGTGGGTGATGTTGACCATGGAGGGGAAATGGGAACAAAAAGAAGAGTTGAAGAGGAAGAAACAAAATAAAAGAAAGAAGAGGAAAATAAGAGAGAGAAGAGGGAAGAACAAAGAAGAAGAAGGAAAAAAGAAAGAAGGAAAGAAAACAGCACAGTACTGGCAGAACTGCCAGCCATCAAACATGGCTGCACAGGAACACAACACTTGTTCCACCAGAGCACACATCTCCAACTAGGACTAGGGAGGGGCATAGACATGTGCTGCTAAATGCATATACAGCAGGGGTAGGGGTGGGGTCTCCCACTCATCAGGATCTAAAGGAAAAAGGGCAAGGTAAGAGGAAGAAAAGGGAGAAAAAAGAGGAAAAGAATAAAGAAAAAAAGGGGAAGAGAAGGAAGGAATAATTAGAAAGATAAATTTTAAAAAGAGAATAAAAAGGTAGCATAGCACTAGCAATAGAGGAAGTTGGGCCACCAGATGGGCCACACCTCTGGTTACTAGGAGATTGTGAAAAGTAAGGAGTAGGACACACCTCTCTGGTTGCCTGATCACTAGTCTGGGTGCTGGTGCAGTCCTGGGCAAGTGGAGCCAATTATCTGATTCCTGCTCCCATTCGAATACTGCTTGCAATAACTCAAAATGGTCATGCTGTGCTGTTTGGCAGTTTACCATGCCTTGTTCACTGTTTGTATTCAGTTTCTTCCTCTCATCAGTATTTGTTCTACTTCTTTATCCTTTCCTATGAGGTTCTGGAATCCAGGATTGTCATCCATTTCTGTTTCTCTTGTTTTTTTTGAGTCTCTGTTGTAGGGGTCTGCATAGTGTATCTGCCTAGTCTGCCATCTTGGGACCTCTCCCTTGATCCTCTAAGGTCTTGCATAGATCTTAAATGCAGTCAGCTTCAAACCATAGCTATAGCTTCTTTCATTGCTAAATGGTCAAGATTTAAAAAGTCAAGAGATGATAGTTTGGCAGGAAGCCTAGAAGTCTTAAGAAAAGTCTAGAAGAATGCACTTCTAGTTTCTAACATTTTAAATGTTTCTGTTTCTCAAAAGAGCCAAGTTTTCACATGATTTAGTCTGGCCTTTCTTTGTGATCTTAAATAATTGTCCAGAACTAAATACTTTCCACTCAAATCTCCTAGACATCCAGAAGACACTGACCATAAATATGATACAGATTTTTGTTTCTTGGAGCCAGGCAAAATTTGAAGTCATGATATTCCTATTGTCCCTATACCTGCTATACATTTCAAATAATGCTGCTGTAAAGAAAATTTATCAGATACATGTTGAAGGAAAGTCCTATACAGTAAATATAAAACAGTATTTAGAGTCATTTGACCCAATTTTTATTGATAACCAACTTTCATGGATTATAAAATCTCAGGGCTAAATGCTTCATCTTCTGATTAGATGATGCCACCTATCATAATTATTGGTGAAGAATGTACATTTTTAAGTCTAGAGGGTAAGGCAGAATAGGGGAAATATGGCTAGTGATATTTCAAAGGACTATGAGAAAATTATAATCAATGTTTCCCATAAGCAGGAATGCTGGAGTGCTAGATATATTCTGTATCTGGACCTTGGTGGTAGTTGCATGAAGGTGTAAAATGTATCAAGCTGCATACTTACATTTTGTGCATTTCACACTGTGAAAGTTATATTTCAATAAGAAAAGCAAAAACAACTGTAAGTTGCTCTTGTGTCAGTGGCTCTAAAATTCTTTTTGTTTTTTGGATTGCTTTGTTTGGAGTTAAGCCCTTCAGTTATTATAATGGGAAACAGTGTATATGGTTAATAGAACATATGCATCTTCCACGGCTTACATACACCAACAATATTCATGTTAAAGTTGTAATGCTTTTGAGCAGATATGTCCCTTTGCGTCTAATCAAAGTTCAGAAAACCAGGGCCATTACTTGACTTACAAGTGAGCAGAACATGCAGTCACTTTTGTTGTGACTTTTCTTGTGCCAAAAAGTTCTTTCTACCAAGCTGATGAATTAAAAAAGAAAAAAAAGAAAAAAGTTGCATTTAGTCCACTATGACTCATGGAGACTTCATGTGTGTCAGAGTAGAACTATATTCCACAGGACTTTCAACAGCTGATATTTTAGTAGATCACCAGTCCTTTCTTCCAAAGTACCTCTGAGTGGATTCGAACCCCCAAACTTTCAGTTAGCAATTGAGCACATTAACCATTTCCACTACCCAGGCACTCCATCAATATGACAGATACTGGAAATGCCCACTCTTAGTTGAATCCTTGAGTAAACTGACTCAAGTAATTTGTTAGATACAATTTAATTTTCAGGTTTTCCAAAGTCACCTAGAAGAGCTTTGAAGGAGTGGAACACAAGGTAAAACTTTACGGTATGTTTTAGAAACACAGAATACAGCTACAGTCCATGAAGAGTAGGCCCAAGTGCCCTATCTGGGTATGTTTTCTAGCATAAATAGGAAAATTGGTAGAATGAGAGAAAGGGAGGAGAAGCAGAGCTCAATTTTTACCTGCCAATGACATGGAGCAATTTTTCAAGTGCTAAACGCCACTTCTCAGTCCCCTCATCACTAGAGATTCATGATGGAATCTTGGAGGTGGAAAGTAGGAAATGGAAGGGGAAATGGGAATGGACTGTTTTCTAAAAAATATGCAGCCTCAAGGCAGAAGAAAGCATACTGGAATAATGATTCAGGAAACATGGCTCCAGTCCCACATCTATCACTACCTAGCTGTGCAGTTCTGCTCAAATAATTCAATTTCTCCCATTTGCCATTTCTTCATCTATAAAAGGAAGAGATGGAACAAGATGATATATAAACCCTGGGATTACAAGTGCTCCCGGTCTTGCTGAATTATATTACCTCCTACCACAGTAGGAGTCCTATTGGGTTCTATAATTTTTCAGTAAGAAAGGAGAAATGTTTCCACTCGGAGTAGGAGATTGCCATTGTTTATTTTCATGTCTACCATAGCAACATTCAAACATGCCGGGTTCTCAGAAATGTCTGGCTCCCTCCCCAGAGTCTTCTTGCTGCCATGCCTTCCAAAGAAGCAGGCTTGAAACAATAAAGAACAAAATCATAAGGAATTCCTATATCTCCCCAAAGATGATTCATTACTATAGGGATTCATGATTGGCTTATGCTAGTATTTTTGCCAATGCTTCCAATTTTCCCCCAGGTCTACATTTTGGAATTCATAAGTGACTGTCCCCCAGGATATATTCATTGGATTTTACTCAAGGTGTGTACTCTTTATACTTGCAATTATTCTATTTCAGAGGGGAAATCTTCCAACAGAACTAAAACTACATTTAACATAAACCCAAAGATCTAAACGTGAGTTCATTTCTGTACATTTCAAAATAATACCTTAAGAAAGCAACTTTTGGTAGGCTGGATTTTAATTATCTACATTAGACTAGCATCATAGAGTTTGAGATTTACTCTGTTGGTGATAACATCCAATGACTTGGAAGATGCAAAGCACTGTAATCCTGTGATGTGAAAGGCCTGCTATGTTTTCTAGGTCTTGCATTATCAGAGTAACTCAGACACTTTTCTTTGCTCCAGACAGGAAGAGACCAATAGTTGTGCTTTAGATGGCAACTCGCAAGCTTTTAAGATCCCAGTCACTACTCACTGAAGTAGGTTGTAGAACACTGTCTTTGTGTACTATGTTATGCCAGTTGACTAGTGTCCTCTAAGACTATAGTCTTAAGCCTCTATACCCAGTGACTCATTCCCTCAAAGTGTTTGGTTATAACTAAGAAGTTTTCATAACTTTGCCCCTTGTATGGTCTACTACATTCATGGATATATTTGCAGCACATATAAATCCATAGGTAGAGTTAGGCTCTGTAAAACCTGTATATATTTGTGGTGTAGTCCCATTTGCCTTTCCACCCCTATTTAGACTGAGTGTCTACGCATCTATTCATAAGTTAATGTTATTACTATTATTGCAGGATTGTGTATGCAATAGTATTCACCTTTGTTGCCTTTAACTCTAATGCTTCTCCCTATGTCTTTCACTGTCTTGATCATATTGCCTTTCCCTTCACCCAAGTTATTACATGTCTACCCTCTAGTTGGGGATTTTCCCTCTCCTTCTCTCCTACTCCAGGAGGAAAATCAAAGACATGGGAAACAATTAGTCCAAAGGACTAATGGAGCAAATGAACCTCAGCCCGCATGACCCTGAAAGCAGAAAATTACATGGTGTCCAGCTACTATGGCTGACTACTCTGAAAGGGATAATAAGAGGTCCCAGATAGAGTAGGGGGAAATGTGGAACAAAACTCAAACATTTAAAAAAAAAAAAAAAAAAACTAGGCTTACTGGTCTGATGAAGACTGGTTGAATCCCCAAGACTATGGCCCTGAGATACCCTTCAAGCTGGGAATTGAACTTAACCCTGTTACTCAACTCTTAGCCAAATGATCATCAAGCCAATAAAGTGAACAGTAATATTGGGAGGGTATGTACTCATTATAACAATCAAGTATATGAGATTAAAAAGACAGCATTTGCCCAAGGATAGAGCCAGGAAGGCGGGATGGTATGGGAAGGAAGGATGAAGGGAAGGGATAGGCACAGAGAGGAAGTAGCAAGAATGTTGTTACAGTGTGGAGGTTGCAGTAAAAGTCACAAAACAGAACGTGTATGGATTGTTGAATAGAAAACCAATTTGCTCTGTAAAGTTTCAGCCAAATCACAATAAAAAAAAATAATAACTCAGACATACAACAAATGCATGTGACAAATGAGAAGTCAGCATCACTTCTGCTAAGAAAACTGATGTTTCCAAGATAGAATCAGGACCTTTGGGATTTTGGCAGCTACCAAATAATGGGTGGGGTAAACAGCTTGTTATATTTTACATGATAACCACCATCCTAGGAAGGCTCATTGTCTATCCACTGCTGTGCTCACCAACACCTGCCCTACTACTGGCCTGCAGTAGAGCGAGATGGGCAAGAAGATTTATAAGAAAGATAGTTTAAAAACTAAATTTTGGCCACAGAAGTAAGATGCAGACGTGAAAGAAAAGAAACTTTGGTTGTGATTCTGCTGTGTTCATTTGTGTCTTCACAAAGAAAATGTGAAACTAAATTTTACAACCCAGCTCACTTGCTAAGAATAAAAGCACGATTTAATAATAAGCTTATTTTCAACTACATATCATTCTGATTTCTATAAATCTAGTCTTAAACAGCCCAGATTTTAAATTAAAAGTTCATTCTCCTTTTTATGTAATTTCTAAAAATAGTCTGCTTAGCTAAATATGTAGGTCCTGCAGAATTGGCTAGATTTATGAAACATTCTTTAATAAACCAAACAATGGCTATATAAAAAGCAGATGCAATACCTTTGTAATTCAATTTTATAGTTTAAAAATATTCTACATAGAAGTGCCAAATTCTGTCCTGCAGAGACACAGGGCTCCCACTGACGTCAATAAGAGCCATGCACCCGCAAAAGAGGACAAAACCATGCCCCGAGCACTTAAATTTAGTAATCCATTAGGCGCAGCAAGGAAGAAAAAAAAAAAAAAAACAGCTCAAATACCATCTCATCTGCATTTACATCCACCAATGCTTAATGCTGTTTTAGGCATAGTTAAACCCACACAGCTTATAGATGTAGGAATAAACATAGGAACAGAACAGAATTACTTTTCATACAATAACTGACTAATTTTTTTAATTGGAACGTTATGTTTACTTTTATTCTTAACAATAGTTATGTTTTGTTCTTTCTGAGACCTCCTTTTACCACTTGAAGAGAGTTGAAGAGTCTGGTTTCTTGAAATAAAAGATAAAACCTGTAATTTTATAATCAAGGAAAAACATATTCCTTAAATTAACAGAAACAGGATTATTGTTGTTGTTGTTATGTGCCTTCGAGTTGACCCTGACTCATAGTGACCCCTCCTTGGGTTTCCAAGGCAGTATCACTACGGAAGTAGATTGCCCAACCTTCCTTTCTAGGAGTGACTGGTGGGTTTGAACCACCAGTCTCTGATTAGCAGTCACATGTCTTAGGCACTATGCTGCCAGAACTCCTAGAAATAGGATTACACGTGAGCTAATGATTTTCTGAGGTAATCCAGAACTGTATTCATATGAATAGGACAGACAATGGATCTGACTGATGGTACCAGAGAAATCATCAATTCGACTCCCTGTGTAATCCCATATACTTTCATCATATTTATATAGACCTATTATTATCTTGGTTCCCTGGGTGGCGTAATTAGTTATGTGTTTGGTTGTTAACCTCAAGGTTGAAGGTTCAAGTACACCATTAGTCATAGAAAACTCTATGAAGCACAGTTCTGCTCTGATACATATGGGGTCACCATGAGTCAGAATCAACTTGACAGCAATTTATTATTATTATTATTATTACCACTACTACTACTATTACCTTAACTCACTGCTATGAAGGTAATGTGAGGATGCAGTATCATACTAACAGTACAAACACTTTAGATAATTAAATATACCAAAGAAAAATAACATAGTAATAGAATCATCATCTGGATGTAATCTTCAAATTCAAATATTTTATCATAATAATGTTTCCTTGTCAGACTCTGTCATTAATGGAATTTTCCACAGGAGAGTTCATTCCCTGACTGCTCCATGAATTTTAAAAATCTTAGAGACACATCAAGTGGGTTTAATTTTAAAACATGTCTAGAGTTGGACAATCTTTGCCCCTAATAAGTCTTCCGACTTTCTAGTCTCTTCCTCTTTTGGTCAGTTTTACTTCCTGCTGCCAGAATAATCTCACTGAAGAATGTCGTTCCCAGTTTAAACACTTTCATTGGCTGGCTGTTTACCAAAGCACTAATCTGACACTCAAAGTTCTCATTCTCTTTAATCTGACCTCACTGTCCTACAATTTGAACCATTCACTCTCTTCCCATACAGGACTCACACGAGCTCTTCAGTGTGCCTTTGTCACTTTGCTCTCTATCTGCCCACAACCCATCTCCAGAGATCCCCATTTTGATGTCTTTGAAAGCATATTGCAAATCACCTCTCCTACAAAGCCTCCCACCATCTCCTGCATCTAGCTAGAAGTTCTTGTGCCTCTGCTGAACACCCAAGGATGCTAACTTGTGCTCCTCTTACTGCAATGATCTTCTCCATTCAGTTTTGGTTATTTTTCTTATTACCCTATGAACCCTTATGGACAACATGCATATCCAATTCATGCTGTTTTATCTTACTATACTTAGACAAATACTTTGCTAACTCTACAAGAGCAAAAGATATTTTCAGGCCACTAAAAAGATTATCATACAACGTTATAGTTATTGGTGGGGAAACAATCATTATAGTCGAAGTCAAAATAGAGTGAAACACTGGCTCAATCTCAAGAGTGGTGAGAGAGCCAAAAAGGACTGTAAAATGTTCTGGCTCAAGTGACTTCTAGTCTGGCAACAGCTTCCTCTCTGGGAGAAATTTCCTCCCTGGGGTCATGTCTTTAAATGTGAGGATATCATTTGTCACAATATTGTTGGAGAAAGATAAAGAGAGAGGTAGCAGAGAAGGCTTTTGTCCCATCACCATCAAATCCTCACAACTCATCTGACTGCCATGCTCAGTGATTTGCAAAGCATAGAAAGTTTTATAAAAGACAGACCCACAACATCAGATTTGAGAAAGCTCTTCCACTTCTTTTCCCTGAAAGAGTACAGTATTTTTAAACAAATAATGCCCGCATTGTACAGTTTTTTGCAAATTGTACAACACTCTTACATATTAGTTTCCTGTGCATGCTGTGCATGTTATATGTGGAAAAAAAAGGAAAGTCCATGATGTTATGTCCTAACTCTTATCTCTGTTCCCTAGGCAACTGAGGAGCAAACTTTTGTGGGTAGCAAAAATGGGACCATGTTTAAAAAAATGAGAAATATGACACCTTGGCTAGATGGCTAAAAATTAAAGTGAAGAAAATACTTTCCAGAGGCTCTAACTAATTAAGTTAGATGCCACTGGAGAGATCTTAACCATTCCACTGTGTGCAACTAGATCATTTCATTCATCTGTGGCACTTGTGGAGCAGGTGGATGGCTGACCTCATGGCATGATTTTCGATTTAGTGAGGTTGGGCTGGAGCTTGGAGCTTTGTATTTTCACCAGTACCTATGACACTATGTTTTATAAGCCAGAAATGAAGATCAAAGTTCAGTTTAAAAGATAATATCTTGTCTTGATAGCTTCATGTAGTAAAACTATGTCATAATGTCAACGATCCAAAGTGACAAATCACTGCTACGAGGTTCATCGAAGTAAGATGATCAGAATCAACATCAGATGTATACAGGATGAGCATATTTTATTAAGTGTTTTACTTATTAGTTAGATAAAATCTCAGGCAGAATTTTCAGTGGAAATTCAGCCACAAAAGAAAGGAAACCCTTAAAGACATCTCTGCAATTCCAAAATCACATATCCAAAGGATCTCAATAAGGTGCCTCATTTTGCTTCTAAGACTATAAATGACAAAGAGAGTTTGCTAACTAAAAGTAAAATAACTAGCAGTTTTATTCTTTAGGGAATAACTTCTTTAGCCATAATGCAATAAAATATCAATAATATATATATATATATATAGATATAGATATATAGATATATATATTTTTTTTTTAAATTTAAAAGGACACTATTACAAGTAGACAAACTAAGACATAGCCATTCATCAAATTCCTTGGGGTTTTTCACATAGCATAGTTGCCCAACTTGTTCCTCTCCACTCCTCCTCCAGCCCTTGGCACTGTCTAAGTAAAACAGCACATCTAAGGTTTTTTTTTTTTTTTTTTTTTTGAGAGGGTGTAAATCCTTGGCTTTTCATTCTCCCATTCTCCAATTCTTTCTTTCTCTTCCTCTACTATTAGAAGTTACAACTGAATCTCATCACTTGAAGGTGGTTGTAAGAACAAGAATCCACTATTTGAATTAGGGAGCTCTGGTAGCGTAGTGCCTAAGGCATTTGACTGCTAACCAGAAGGCTGGCAGCTCAAACCCACTAGCCACTCCTCAGTAGGAAGGTTGGGCAATCTACTTCTGTAGTGATACCGCCTCAGTAACCCAAGGAGGGGTCGCTGTGAGTCGGGTTCAACTTGACAGCACATAACAACAACAACATTTGAATTAAGAAGTCATGATGGCACACTGCCCAAAGCATTTGACTGCTAACCAGAAGGCTGGTGGTTCAAACCTATCAGCCATTCTGTGGAAAGAAGACATCTGAATCTGATCCATCTATCTGAAATCCTTGAATCTTACAAAATTTGGTTTGAAATTACATTCTCTTATGAGATATTTAGTACTTCCCACCTCCTGTTTTCTATCTGTTACATTTCTTAAAAATGAAGCAATGGGAGATACAATGGTGAAACTAAGAATTTACAAGAGGCTTAAGGGTTCGTTAAGTATAAGGTTGCTCTTTTGGATAATTTTTTCTTTTACTATTTCTTCTCTCCTTCTTTTCATCAGAGCAGAATTTTGTTACAGATCTAGTTATATTTTCCAAATGTAAAACTTTAATTTTGCTTGCTTCATATCATAACTTGACATGTTTTAAAATTTACTTGAAAAGAAGACTCTTCTCCATATAGCTGCATTATATCAGGACTAAAGTGAGTGAAAATAAGCAAAAAAAAAAAAAAAAAGTAACAATTATGTGCATGGAGAGGGAAGTTAACCTTGTTCTGACTTTAGCATAAGTATACAAATATTCCCTTGCTCAGCCTAATTACTCACTGCTGTCAAGTCAATTCCAATTTACAGCAATTGCTCCTTGGGTTTCCAAGGTAGTATCTCTATGGCAATAGATTGCCTAGTCTTCCTTCCGAGGAGTGGCTGGTGGGTTTGAACCAACAGCTTTCTGGTTAGCAGTCAAATGCCTTAGGTACTATTCCAGCAAAATGTTATGAAATATAAGGTATCATAAGCCCAAGGGAAATTTTTTTTAAAAAAAGCACAAACCATCACTCAGGAGACACCAAATTCAAATGAAAGTTTCCTGATTCTAAATCTTTGCAATATCTTGCTCATTCTCTCAAAAGTTCCAGTCCATTGACAGTTTTTGTTTTTTTTTAACAAGCTGCCCAATGGCTTAGTAAGAAGTACTACTTTATAAATCCAAAAGTTCTTATCTAGTAAAAATCCTTCCTCAATTCCTTTTCTGATTACTAACTCTTCCAGAATCAAGATACAAAATGACAAGGCAGAAAAAGGTCAAATTAGTCTGGGAAAACAATGCAGTCAGCTTTCCAGGGGGGAAAAAAAAAAAAAAGCAGGCAAGGAAGGGAAAGATTTTTGAATTGAAGTCCTGAACTTCATTGCAATGGATCCCTTAATTGTCAAGTCTACTCAAAATAGAGCACCTGATATAGTCTGCATTGCACTCCATATTGCAGGAGAAGGTTGTTACTCATTACTTAGATGTTGTAACTTACTTGATATGTATGATAAAGGTATAAGATAGCCACAAACCATACATATTTTAAATCACTTAAATTTAGAGGGGTTTAGGATCCCGCTAGTTCAGTTTCACAAAATGCAAAATCTTCAGGCTCCTTATAACTTGAAGAAGTTGACAACTTATAAATTTTAATATTTTACTTAGTTCAAAGAAGAATAGAACTAAGATACTATTAAACCCACAAAATGTCTAAGAAAGACCAAGAGAGGGGTAGAGAGAGATTGAGATTGATTGAGAGTATGGAGGTTGTCAAAGGGGCAAGGAGGCCATGACTCCTGACCTCCTCTAACCCCATAAGATGATAACAGAACCACCATCAGCAGATGTGTTTGACACATCAAGACCTATTCCCATGGGGCCAGACATGCTGCCTCTCTCCAGCCCTTTCACCAACCCTAACACTAACCATTCCTCCCGCAGCACCCACAACCTCTCTGCTGGGTTCAGTAATTCACTGTAGTGGCCACACAGAACTCACAGATTATGGAGTTCAATAGGGAAGCACCAGGCTACAATTTAAGTTCAGGAACAATGTTCAATCTCTCTCAGCCTGCTTTCTCTCAGCCAGTCTCTCCCAGTCTCTCTCCCAGCAGTGCATGTCTCTCGGTGTCTCTCTCTCAGCAATGGGTGTCTCTCAGTGTCTCTCTCTCAGCAATACATGTCTCTTGGTGTCTCTTTCTCAGGAGTATGTGTCTCTCAGGAGCACGTTTCTCTCAGTAGCACTTCTTTCTCAGCCAGCAGTCAAAGAGACTCTTTCTGTGTCTAGGAGGGCTCCTTTTGAGCCTGGCACAGTAGCCAAACTAACCAATAATAACATCGGAATTTTAAGCACCTGAGAAAGAGCAAACTTCCCAGAATACTGCTTTGAGCCACTCACAACAGAAATACCCCAGGTAGATAACTTTAACAATCAGAAGCCCCTCAGATGCTTATGGCAAATTCCACCATGGAGTTTACAAAGACTTATGGCTAGAAAAGCCATATCAGGTAATTTACTACACCACAGAGGTATAGTATATATGTAAGAAAGCCTTAGGCTGATTATTCCTTCTGCTTGAAATCCCCTTATTTTTGCCTACATATTTTATTTTATTTTTTTCTCACAAGGGGACTATAAATCATATTGCATAAGATCTGCTTTGCTTATGATTCTATTTCCCCACTTAGATGATGAGCTCCTGGGAAGAGGGCAGGAGTTTGAGTGTGTTCATCCTTGAATTCTCATTGCTTAGGACATTATCATATTGGGTATCTGATATATATGCATAATACAGTAAAAAGAGGAGGAATATATTTACTAAGTACTCAATATATAAAAGAATTACTGTGCTTAGAACTCCTAAATAATATCTTTGATAATGACAATAAGTAAAGTATATTTTATTAAAATACATATTAGAAATGAGGAAAAAGACACAGAGAAGATTTATAATTTGCCCAGCATCACACAGCTCATAAGTGGTAGATCTGGATTTTAACTCAGATCAAAGTAATCAAAGCACATACACTTTCTACCACACCATTTAACTGGTACAGAAAAAAGTCTGTTGAATTAAAGTGAGTATATGAATTACATAAGACCAAAAGTGATATATAATGCAGCACATGAAAACTGTAAAACAGATGACATAATTATACAGACTGACAAATTTATCTTTTCTTTTTTTTTTTGCAAAATGAAAACTGTAAGTATGAGAGCTGAACTTGACAAACTGAACTTCTAAATCTTACTACCCAGACATATATGTTAGTAAACATTATTTTAGTGATTTTTCTATATGCACATATAAACACTATTTTTATATAAATGAAATCAGATAGTCCTAGCTATGTATGGCTTCCAGAGCTACATCATAATTTCTTTATGTCTGTATAGCATTCTAATGCAAGGACCTACCCAAAATCATTTAGCCTATATGGGTATTTATGTCTGCTTGCTTCTTTTGATGATCAGTTTCTAGAGGTTGTATCTGATTTTAAATTCCAAAAGGTAACTTTATAAATGCTGGAGAGAATGACAACAAGGCACATTATTTACAGTGGCAAATTACTTAAGAAGCATACTTTTTACTATGAAATAGTTAATTTTTTTTCCATACAAAAAAAATTCTATAACTCTTTACCACTTAACGTATAAACATTTTCTTTAAGCCAAGATTAAACATAAAATATAGAGAAAAGCACCAATAAAAAATGGACAAAGTAGTATGCCTGTTGACCAGATACTTTACCCAAAAAAAGTTTATCTTCATTACTGGTGTAGCCTGAACCATGCATGGTTTTTATTTACTCATATAGACTTGAGGAGCAAAAGCATAAAAGTCAACTTTAAGAATTTTGAGTATTTTGTATTTATCTTTCCCTCAATACTTCTGCCTAAATTGGTCTAGAAAACATATTTGCACATACATGCAACTGCACATACCTAAGTGGAGTGTCTTTCTCCTGGAAGAATTCAATAAATATTGGGAGGAAAAAAGAAGAAGGAAAGAACGGAGGGGGGATAATACCAATATTACTCTAAGCAATATTCAAAGCCTAGTTAAATTATTATAAGCAATTTCCATCAGATATAATCACTGTGGTGCACTTAAATGTTTGAGTCTATATCCTTCTGTGTCAGTATGTGCATATTAGTATGCTCCAGTAAAGCTCATCAGCATTCATTTGTTTAAATGCAAAGGTGAACTTTTCCATTCAAATAGTCATATTTAGGTGAAATTTCTAAAATACAAATCTTCTTGTGTGACTTCTCTGCCCCTAGTGTCCAAAGTCAAAACCTCTTCTCTGACTGTGTCTATCATTTCTTTTTTTCATCTCTTTTCTTCTGTCAAGCCAGCTCATTACAAATATAGCTAGCTGCATTCAAAATATACCTGGTCAATTTCTGCCTATCCTTCAAGACAATGACTCTGCTTAGAAGCCCTTCCTTGCCTCTTCATACCATGACATGGACTGGACTTCTCTTTCTACATACTCTTTTTAAATCCAGCATATCACATCATTTGTTACAGTATCTCTTTCCTCCAATATTTTATAACTGGATCATAACCTCCTTTAGGATAGAGAATATATTCCTATGGCCTAACAGTACACTGTTGTTGTTGTTGTTGTTATTATACGCTGTCAAGTCGGACCTGACTCATGTCTACCCCTCCTTAGGTTTCCAAGGCGATATTCACTACAGAAGTAGATTGCCCAACCTTATTTCTGAGGAGTGGCTGGTGGGTTTGAGCTGCCAGCCTTCTGGTTAGCAGTCAAGTGCCTTAGGCACTATGCCACCAGAGCTCCCTAACAGTACATAATAGACAACCAACAAATGTTTGTTAAATTACCAAATTACATGTTAGCTCATTTATTTGGAAACAACAATTTTACATGCCAAAACAAATACAAGACAAAAAGATAAAAAGCACAGTAAATCATGGGATTTGAAAACCACTTCACAATCATTATATGTGTGTTAGTAGTCCAATAGCTTAGTGAACATATACATGTATAAAAGCACATTTATAAACATATTTGACAGTAAACTTTTCTGAATCTCAATACCCTTCTGAATCACTCTTGAATGCCTAGCACCACTTATTACAATCATTCCTTTAAATAAAATGTGTTTTGCTTCCTAATATGACTACTTCTTAAGATAATACTATGGCTTCTCCATTCATGTATCCCTAAGTCCTAGATCTGTCAGAGATGCTTAACAAATTGTTGTTAACTGAATGTTGCTTATTTCTTAACTTTTTTTCTCTCTTTTTATATATAATTCCTTATATAAATTAAAGAGCTCTGGTGGCATAGTGCCTAAGGCATTTGACTGCTAACCATAGGGCTGGCAGTTCAAACCTACCAGCTACTTCTTTGAAGGAAGATGGAGCAATCTATTTTTGACTTAAGAACTGGGACTAACCAACTCTTAGAAAGCTTTGTTTCCATGAGCTCCTTTGCTCCATCTACCATGACATCAAGTCAATTCTGACTCATAGCAACCCTATAGGACAGAGTAGAACTGCCCCATAGTGTTTCTGAGGCTGTAATCTTTACAGAAGCAGATGCCATATCTTTCTCCCATGAAGTAGCTTTTGGGTTTGAACTGCTAACTTTTCATTTGGCAGCTAAGCATCTTGTTTTAAGTTAGAAACATATATCACACTTTCCAATTTCCATCAAACAAGAGCCTCGGAAACCCAAAGAGGGGTTGCTATGAGTTGGATCCAACCCCACAGCAGAGAGTTTTATATTTCAATTAAGTAGGAGACTAGCTTGAAGGCAAATAATTTCTAATCCCCTTCTCTCACAAGGCGGTCAAATTGTGTATAAACACTACAATTTGAGAGAAGTACACATTTTTCTCCCTTGTTTTAATGTGTGTGAATCTGTACTGTGTTTGCCACGTCTCCCAGAACTTCCAGGTCATAATTTCCATTATCATGTTGTTGTTGTTGTTGTTGTTATGTGCCGTGGAGTCGGCCCCGACTCATAGCGACCCCTCCTTGGGTTTCCGAGGCAGTATCACTACGGAAGTAGGATTGCCCAACCTATCATGTTAAGATCATCAAATTTCAAAAAGTACAAAGCTAACTATTTCTCTCTTCACTGTAAGATAAAGCTCAAAAAACTCATTACTGTCTAGTCTATTCCAATTCATAGCAATCCTATAGGACAGAGTAGAACTGGCCCACATAGTTTCCAAGGCTATAAATCTTTATGGAAGTAGACTGCCAAATCTTTCTCCTACAGAGCATCTGATAGGCTTGAACCACTCACTTTTCAGTTAGCAGCCAAGTACCTTAACCATTTCACCACCAGGGCTCCCTAAGCTGTCAAGTGGGTTCCAACTCATAGCCACTTCTCCTTGAGTTTCCAAGGCTGTATTTATAGAAGTAGATTGCCCAGTCTTCCTTCTGAAGAGTGGCTGGAGGGTTTCAACCACCAGCTTTCTGGTTAGCAGTCAAATACCTTATGCATGACACCACCATAGCTCCTAAGACAAAGCTAGTTTATCTTAACTTCCCACAATGCCTTGACAAATAAAATAGTAAAGTTTCAAACTAATGTCTCAAATCACATCTTTCTTTCTACTCAATCATGCTAATATAACAGATAAGAGCAATCTGAACTTTTGACTTAAGAAGTGGGGCTAACCAGCTCTTAGAAAGCTTTGTTCCCTGAGCTCTTTTGCTCCATCTACCATGACATCAAGTCAATTCTGACTCATAGCAACCCTACAGGACAGAGTAGAACTGCCCCATAGTGTTTCTGAGGCTGTAATCTTTACAGAAGCATATGCCATATCTTTCTCCCATGAAGTAGCTTTTAGGTTTGAACTGCTAACTTTTCATTTAGCAGCTAAGCATCTTGTTTTAACTTAGAAACATACATCACGCTTCCCAACTTCTATCAAACAAAAGCATGAGTCAACATTGACTTCCACCAAGTTTTTGGTCTTTATCAACTCTAATAGTGGCTCCATGCATAACTACTGTCTGGAAAAAGTGAGGGTCAGGTGGCTGTTACTTACATTAACTGTAAGGTGGGGGGGAGAAGAGGGAAACAAGCTAGATTTGGAATCTCTTATAAGATATGAAGTTGGACTATTTCCCCAGTGGCTGCAACAATGGACTAAGATGTGGCAAGGATTGTGAATCTGGCATAGGACTGAGCAGTGTTTCATTCTATTATATATAAAGTCACTATGAGTCAGAAACAACTCTACAGCACCTAACAACAACAATTTCCACCTAGCTTTGCAAAACAGAAGACATATAACTTCTCCCTCAGACTAGTCTTAATTGAACAAGATAAATGAGAACCATAAGAACTGCCCAAGCCCAAACAGGTTGTTAATTTGAAACAATATAAGGTTATCTGGTAGACAAAAAGAAATTCCATTTTAATGACATGTTAAAAGCTGGAGCACTGGTACCAATAAATTCTCTATACAACAGATTTGTATGGTCTATGGAGATTAACAGTAAACTATTGAGGCTTGAATAAAGTCATGCTGTTTGTAGCTTCAACAGTATCTGACATGGGTTCAATAGTACAAAAATACAGCAGGCTAGAGGACATTAGCACTCAGTGATTCATCTTGCAAATGTTTTTTTTCTCTGTATCAGTCTTGGAACAGAGCCAATAGCAGTTTGCCTTCATGTGGGAAAAATCCCAGTTTATATTTTCTGTATTCCTACAGTTATTTGAAGTCACCAATTTACTCTCGTAATTTGGTTAGAAGGGATTTGGACTTAATATAGGTTCTGAGTGAAATGATACAATACATTGATGATGTCGTGATAATATCAAAAATTGAACAGCAAGCTAGGACTAACCTAAATGCAATGGTGACACACGTGACCTACAGAGGCTGTTTGATAAGTACAGAAAAGAGTCAAAGGCTCACCCAAATGGTAAAATTCTTAGGAATAAACTGAGCAGGAACCACTTGTAACATTCCATCACCTACTATGAGTCGGGGCCGACTCGACGGCACATAACAACAACAACAACAACAACTGCCATTCGGTTGATTCCAATTCACAGCCACTCTATAGGACAGAGGGGAACTGCCCCATAGGGTTTCCAAAGCTGTTAATCTTTACAGAAGCAGAGTGCTTTCTCCCATGGAGTGGCTGGTGGGTTCAAACCACGACCTTTTAATTAACAGCTGAATGCTTTAACCATCACATCACCAGAGTTCCTTTGTAACATTCCACAAGTGACTCAAATTTAACTGCTATTGTTATCTACCCTGAGAGAAGTAAGCAAGGAACCCAGTGTCTGATTCATTTACTTAGATTCTGAAGAATTAGATTTCACATGTGGAACTACTGCTGGCTGTTATCCATAAAACTACACAAAAGACGGCAATAATTCAATGGGGCCTGAACAAAGGTAGACTATGTAATTGCAAAAATCAGTCTCTCTTTTGATACTGTAGGCACCTATGGTTCACACTCAGCCATGATGTTTGAAGTGTCTGTAACATATACTTATGCAGATGGAAGCTTATGGCAAAAGCCTGTGAGCGCCACCAAGCAGCAAATGCTGGAATTTTGGACCAGAAATTTCACAGATGTTACAGTATGATATATACCATTTGAGAGACAATTACTAGTTTGCTTTGTTGTTGTTGTTGTTATGTGCCGTCAAGTCAGACCTGACTCATAGCAACTCCTCCTTGGGTTTCTGAGGTGGTATCACTACAGAAGTAGATTGCCCAATTTTCCTTCCGAGGGGTGACTGGTGGGTTTGAACTGCCAGCCTCCTGGTTAACAGTCAAGTGCCTTAGGCACTACACTACCAGAGCTCCCTACTGGGCGTTAATTAAGACTGTCCCTATGACTGATGATGAAAAATAATCCTGAAATCTGAAATACTCATAATGTTCTGAGTGATATTAGAGAAAAACTCTAAGGAAGGCAGTGCTCAGAAGAGTTCCATAATAAATTGAAAATGATTTATACAAAAACATGTAATCAGCAGAATGCAAGGAGATATTCATCATATTCATGAGCTGATAACCTCCTTTCCCTAGAAGTAACTTTGGAACCACCTAAGGACCTTCTGGGTTTTATTGCCATCTGGACAGTATCCAATGAATAGTTCTCTATGGCACAACAAAGAATTGTTTGATTTACAAATGGCAGTTCCAAGTGGATAAACACCATCCTATTTGAAAGCTGACTTACTAAGATTGGAAGATTATAAGACTGTAATGAAAGAAATCAGAAAATTAGTTCAATGGGCTGAATTGTATGCTGTTTTCCTTGCAGTAATGGAAGTATTAAACAACAATAAAAGCCTTGATGTTTAGGTTATTACTGATTCATAGGCGGTAGCCAATAGCCTGGTGATAGGTGATAAGCAATGGCAAAATGCATTATTAAAAAGATGTCCATATGAAGTGCGGTTTTATGGAAATCACTATGGGAATTTAAGGAGCACATTAAAGTAAGACATGTATCAACATCAGAAATTCCTTCCAGGATCAGGATGTTGTTGGAACTATAAAACCTGGTACATCCACTTCAGTGGCCACTTGGGCCCATGAAATGAGTAGACGTGAGGTGCTGCACCAATGCAGAGACTACTTAAATCTAGACGCAGTCTTCTTACACTCTCTGAATCTACCTCACAACCTTTTGCAGTTTCTCTCTCTTATTGGAGACAGAACAATTCTTGGAGTTTTGAGCCTCTACTACTACTTCTCAATGCCATCGAGTCGTATGCAACTCATAGCAACCCCTCCTTGTTTTTGCGAGGCAGTATCTCTACAGAAGTAGATCACCCAGTCTTCCTTCCACAGAGCAGCTGGTGGGTTTGAACCACCAACATTCTCATTAGCAGTCAAATGCCTTAGGCACTATGCAACCAGAGCTTCTTAGAGACCTCAGAGGTCTATCATATTTTGAGCACCACTTGATAGTCAAATAGATCAATGGAACAAGATAGACTTCAAAAATATACTCACATGTATACACTTAATTCCACCATTCTGTCAACTGGTCATACTATCATGGCTTGGGTATTACCATGATGCTGGAAGCTATGCCACCAGTATTTTAAACACAAGGCAGGTCACTCATAGTTGACAAGTTTCAACAGAGCTTCCAGATTAAGAAAGACTGGAAAAAGGACATAGTGATCTACTTCTGAAAAAAAACTGGCCAGTGAAAATCTTATGGACAGCAATAGAACATTGTCTGATATAGTCCCAGAAGATGAGTCCCTCAAATTGGAAGGTACTTAAAATGTGACTGAGGAATAGCAACCTCCTCAAATTAGAATTGATACTAATGATATGGATGGAGTAAAGTTTCCAGGACCTTCATGTGCTCATGTGGTATGACTCAAAACAAGAGTAAACAGTTGCAAAGATCCATTAATAATCAGAACTGGAATGTATGAAGTATGGGTATAGAAATGTTGGAAATCATCAAAAATGAAATGGAATGCATTAAGATCAATATCCCCTAGGCATTAGTGAGTTGAAATAGATTAGTATTGGCCATTTTGAAATGAACAGTGGTCTACTATGTGGGAGTGACTAATTGAAGAGGAATAGTGTCACATGCATCAAAAAGACCATTTCAAGATCTGTCTTGAAGTACAATGCTGTCAGTGATAGGACACTATCCACATGCCTACAAGGAAGATGAATTAATATTCAAAGACAATTATTCAAATTTTTGCACTAACCAAATTTATGCACTAATCAAAGATAAAGAAATTGAATATTTTAACCAACTTCTGCGTCTGAAATTGATAAATACATAATCAAGATGCATTGATAATTATTGGTGATTGGAATGTGTGCATTGGAAACAAAGAAGAACAGTGAATAGTTGAAAAACATGGCTGTACTGATGGAAACAATCCCAGATACAACATGATAAATTTTCACAAGATCAGTGACTTATTCATTACAAATATTATTTACCAACAATATAAACTGTGACTGTACATGTGGTTCTTGCTGGATGGAATACACAAGAATCAAATACAGTACATCTGTGGAAAAAGACAATGGAACAGCTCAATATTATCACTATAAGGCTAGGGTTGACCATAGAAGAGACTCTTAATTGGTCATATGCATGTTCATGTTGAAGCTGAAGAAAATTAAAACAAGTCCATGAGAACCAAAGTACAACCTTGAGTATAACCCACCTGAATTTAAAGACCATCTTAAGAACAGATTTCACACATTCAATACTAATGACTGAAGACCAGAAGAGTTGTGGGATGGCATCAAAGACATCACATATTAAGAAAGCATTTTTGCTTTCTTATAGTCATTAAAAACACAGAAAAGACAAAAATGGATGTCAGAAGAGACTCTGAAGCTTGCTCTTGAACAGAGTTGTTGTTGTTGTTGTTATATGCCGTCGAGTCAAACGTGACTCATAGCGACCCCTCCTTGGGTTTCCGAGGCAGTATCACTACGGAAGTAGGATTGCCCAACCTTCCTTCCGAGGAGTGGCTGGTGGGTTTGAACCGCCAGCCGTCTGGTTAGCAGGCAAGTGTCTTAGCCACTATGCTACCAGAGTAGCAAACATAAATAGAAGAAATGATGAAATAAAAATGTTGAACAGAAGATTTCAAAGGGAGGATGGTGAAGAAACATTAAAATGAAATTTGCAAAGACATTTAGAAAACCAAAAGGGAAGGACAGACTTGCCATTTTGGACCTGAAAGAAGAAAAATTCAACCCTTGAATTGCAATATTGAAGGATTCTATGGTCAAGACATTGAATAACACAGGGAGCATCAAGGAAAGATGAAAGGAATACAGACAGTCACTGTACCAAAAAGAACTGGTTGATATTTAGCCATTTCAATAGGTAGCATAAGATCAAGAATTAATGGTATTTATGAAAGAAGTCAAAGCTTCACAGAAGGAACTGGTGTAAAACAGGGTTCCAGGAACTGACAGAATACCAACTGAGGTGTTTCAACTAACAGACACAACATTGGAAGTGCTCACTCATCTATGCCAAAAAATGTGGAAAACATCAACCTGGCCAACTGAATGGAAGAGGTCCATATTTGTGCCCACTCCAAAGAAAAGTGATCCAACAGAATGAAGAATTTATCAAATGATATCATTAACATCACACACAAGTAAAATCTTGCTGAAGATAATTCAAAAATCATAGCAGCAGTACAAAATGGGAACTGCCAGAAATTCAAGCCAGATTCAGGAGAGGACATGGAAAGAGGTGTATCATTGCTGATGCTTGACGGATCTTGGCTGAAAGCAGAGAATAAAAGAATAATGTTTCCTGTCTTTTATTGACTATGCAAAGGTGTTTGTGCAAATCATAACAAATTATAGATTTGCATTGCAAATAAAAGAGAATCCAGAACACTTCATTGTGTTCATGCAGAACCTGTGCATTGTCAAAAGGCAGTTGTTCCAACAGAACAAGGGGATACTGCATGGCTTAAAATCAGGAAGGGTGTGTGTCATGGTTGTATCCTTTCACCATACATATTCAATCTGTATGCTGAGCAAATAATCCTAGATGTTAGACTACAGCAAGAGGAATGCAGCATCAGAATTGGAGGAAGACTCATTAACAACCTGCAATATGCATATGACATAACCTTGCTTATTGAAAGTAAAGTAGACTTGAAGCATTTTCTGAAGAAGATCAAAAACTACAGCCTTCAGCATGGATTGCACTACAACACAAAGGAAACAAAAAGAGATTTGCCTTCACAACTGGACCAATAAGCAATATTATGATAAACTGAGAAATATGGACCTGTATTCGATAACCTCAGCCTGTTTACAAGCTTTACTAAATTGCCAGCAAAAGAAAGCATCATTCTTCTCCATTGTCACCATCTCAAATATGCTTCTCTGTCCTAGTTTAATCATATTAGAGAGACTGCATTTAAAGAAAAGTAACTAAAATTTCATTATTAAACTTTACACCAGAATCTCTACTTGTAGTTTTAAGCAGATAGTTTTCAAAAGTAGTTGAATTATTTAGCCTGCTATGTGGTGATCATAACACATATGAATAAATAATGGGAGAGGGGAGATATGAGGTCACTAAAGAGGAAGCTGTAAGTAAAATTATCACCAAAAGTGTCTTTGATGTTGCTTAGATGCCATCAAGTGAATTCTAACTCATAACAACCCTATGTACAACAGAATGAAACACTGTCTAGTTCTGTGCCATCCTCACAATTGTTCCTATGTTTGCAGCCACTGTGTTAATCATTCTTGTTGAGGATCTTGCTCTTTTTCTCAGGCACTCTACTGTATCAAATAATATGTTCTACTTCAGGGACTGGTCCTCCTGATTACATGTCCAAGGTACGTGAGACAATATCTCATCATCTTTGCTTCTAAGGAGCATTCTGGCTGTACTTCTTCTAAGACAGACTTGTTCGTTCCCCTGACAGTCCATGGTGTATTCAATATTCTTCACCAATGCCATAATTCAAAGTCATCAGTTCTCCTTCAGTCTTCTTTATTCATTGTGCAGATATCATAGGCATAGGAGATGAATGAAAATATCATGGCTTGAGACCTGGGTGCTCAAGGTGACATCTTTATTTTTTTAATACTTCAAATACATTTTTTTGCAGCAAATTTGCCCAAAGCAAGAAATCATTTGATTTCTTGACTGCTGCTTCCATGGGCATTGATAGTTAATCCAGGTAAAATCATTTGACAAGTTCAATACTTTATGCATTTATGATAATGTTTCTTATTGATCCAGCTGTGAGGATTTTTCTTTTCTTTAGGTTGAGGTGTAATACATACTGAAGGCTTTGATTTCATCAATAAGTGCTTCAAGTCTTCTTCACTTTTAGCAAACAAGGTTGTTTCATCTGCATATTGCACATTATTAATGAATCTTCCTCCAATCCTGACTCTGTGTTCTTCTTCCTATAGTCCAACTTCTCAGATTATTTGCTCAACCTAATACCATACTGAACAAGTATGGTGAAAGGATACAATCCTGACACACTTCTTTTCTGATTTTGAACCACACAGTATCCCCTTGTTCCATTGTAATAACTGCCTCTTGGCTATGTACAGGTTCCATATGAGCACTATGTTATCCATAATTTGTTATAATCCACACAATTGAATGTCTTTGTGTAGTCAATAAAACACCAGTAAACATTTTTCTGTATTCTGTGCTTTCATCCAATACCCATCTGACATCAGCAATGTTATCTCTCATTCCATGTCCTCTTTTGAATCTGGCTTGGACTTCTGGAAGCTGCCTGCTGATCAACTTCTGCAGCCATTTTTTAAATATTTTCAGCATAATTTTACTTGCATGTGATATTAATGATACTGCTTGATAACTTCTGCATGTCCTTAGATTACTTTTCTTTGGAATATGCACATATATGAATCTCTTCCAGTCCTTTGGCCAGGTATATGTCTGACAGATATTTTGGCACAGATGTGTGAGCACTTCCAATGTTGTATCTGTTTGATGAAACATCTCAATTGGTATTCTGTCAATTCTTAGAGATTTGTTTTTGCCAGTGCCTTCAATGCAGCTTAGTTTCTTTCTTCTACAGTACTGATTCTTGATCATATGCTACCTCCTGAAACAGTTGAATATCAACCAACTCTTTTAGGTATAATGAGTCTGTGCATTCCTTCCACCTTTCCTTGATCTTCCTGCATCCTTCAATATCTTACCCATGTTGTTGTTATGTGCCATGGAATCAGACCCAACTCATAGCAACCCCTCCTTGGTTCCGAGGCAGTATCACTGTGGAAGTAGATTGCTCCATCTTCCTTCCAAGAAGTGACTGGTGGGTTTGAACCACCAGCCTTCTGGTTAGCAGTCAAGTGTCTTAGCCACTATGCTACCAGAGCTCCAAAGAATCCTTCAATAATGCAACTCAAGTGTTGGATTTTTCTTCAGTTCCTCCATCTTGAGAATTGTTGAGCATGTTCTTCTCTTTTGGTTTTCTTAATCTAAATCTTTGCACATTTTGTTATAATACTTTATCTTCTTGAGTCAGATTCTTTTGAAACCTGCTGTTCAGTGTTTTTATTTCATCATTCCTTCCTTTGTTTTAGCTACTCTACATTCAGGAGCAATCTTCAGAGTCTCTTCTGACATCCACTTTGGTCTTTTATTTCTTTTCTTTCTAATGACCCTTTGCTTTCTTAATGCGTGACATCCTTGATAAGGAGCTCCAGTGGTGTGGTGCCTAACCAGAAAGTTGGTGGTTCAAATTCACCAGGCACTCTATGGAAGGACGATAAGGCAATCTACTTCCCTAAAGATTTAATGCCTCAGAAACCCAAAGAGGTTCACTATGAGTCGGAATCAACTCAATAGCAGTGAGTTTGTTTGTTTGTTTGTTATTATTTCCTTGATATTGTAACACAAGTCCTCTCATCTTCAGTCATTCGTGTTCAATGCATCAAATCTATTCTCAAGATAGTCTCTAAATTCAGGTGGGATATAGTCAAGGTAGTATTTTGGCTCTGGTAAATTGTTTTAAATTTCCTCAGCTTCAATTAGAACTTGCATATGAGGAGTTAATGATCTGTCTGCATTAGGCTCCTGGCCTTGTTCTGACTGTGATGTTGAGTATCTGCATCCTCTCTTTTCACAGAAATAATCTATTTGATTCCTGTATATTCTATCCATTGAGGTCCAAATGTATTTTTGGCCATTTACACTGTTGAAGAAAGGTACTTTCAATGACTAAGTCTGGTGAAATTCTATCATGTGATCTCTGGGATCATTTCTACCACCAAGGTCATATTTCCTTTCCCAATTACTGATCCTTCTTCTTTATTTACAACTTTTGCATTCCAATCGCCAAAAAAAAAAAAAAAACTAAACCAAACTCACTGCCATGAAGTCGATTCCAACTCATAGCAACCCCCACTGGGTTTCCAAGGCTGTAAATATTTACAGAAGTAGATCACCCCATCTTCCTTCCATGGAGTGGCTGGTGGGTTTGAACCACTGACCTTCAGCTTAGCCCCCAAAATGTCTTATCCACTACACCACCAGAGCTCCCTTCCAATCACCAGTAATTATCAATACACCTTGATTTCATGTTTGACCAATTTCGGACTGCAGAAGTTGTTACAAATCTTCAATTTCTTCATTTTTGGCATTAGTGGTTGGTGGGTAAATTTGAATAATCGTATTAACTGGTCCACCTCATAAGTACGTGGACATTATCCTATCACTGACAGCATCGTATTTCAAGATAGATCTTGAAATGTTCTTTTGACGATGAATGTGACACCATTTCCCTTCTATTTGTCATTCCAGGCATAGTAGTCCATATGATTATCCAATTCAGAATAGTCAATACCAGTCCATTTCAGTTCACTGATACCTAGGATATCAATCTGCAAGCATTCCATTTCATTTTTTACAATTTCTGATTTTCCTTCATTCACACTTCATACTTCTATGTTCCAATTATTAATGGATATGTTCAGCTGTTTCTTCTCATTTTGAGTCATACCACATCAGCAAATGAAGGCCTGAAATCTTCACTTCATCCATGTCTTTAAGGTGAACCCTACTTTGAGGAGACAGTTCTTTCCTAGTCATATTTTGAGTGCCTTCCAATTTGAGGGGCTCGTCTTCTGGCACTACATCAGATAGTGTTCTGTTGCTGCCCATAACGTTTTCACTTAACAATTTTTTCAGAAGTAGATCACCAGGTCCTTCTTCCCAGTTTTTATCTTAGTCAGGAAGCTCTGCTGAAACCTGTCCACAACAGGTGACCCTGCTGGTATTTGAAATATTGGTGGCATAGCTTCCCACATCACAGCAACACACAAGGAAACACAGAAGTATCTTACCATACACTAATAACCTAGTGTTGTCAGGTTGATCCCAACTCATAGTGACCCTACAGGACTGAGTAGAACCACCCTATAGGTTTTTCAAGGCTATAAATCTTTACAGAAGCACACTGCTATGTATTTCTCCCATGGAACAGGCTGGTGGGTTTGAACTGCCAACCTTTCAATTAGCAGCAGAGTGTTTAACCACTGTGACACCAGGAACTCTTCCATGAACTAGTAGCTCCAGATATAAAACAATCACATTTATTTCTACTTGTATATTGACGTCAGTGACACTGCCAACAAAGCACAGATGCACACTACATGAGCAGGTGCAAAGATGATTTCATGAGCTGTGTAATGGCTATTCAGAAACAGTAGTGGGCCCATCCCACATTGGAATTGGACATCTGTTATATATCCTGCATTTCATATTGGAAACACTTTGTAGTAATTTAACCCTTTAGGTGCTACACTTATTTAACTGGGCTAAATATTTCACAAATATTCATTAGCATTACACAGTCACTAAGCTATTAGTCCACGATATTTTCAGTGTTCTTCACTAACACCACAATTCAAAGGCATCAACTCTTCTCTGATCTTCCTCATTCACTGTCCAGCTTTCACATGCATATGAGGGTATTGAAAATGGTTGGGGTTAAGCACACCTTAGACTTCAAAGAGACCTTTTGCAGCAGATTTGTCCAGTGCAATATGACATCTGATTTCATGACTGATGCTTCCATAGGTACTGATTGTGGATTCAAGTCATATGAAATATTTGACAACTTCAATCTTTTCTCATCATGATACTGCTTATTGGTCCAGTTTTGAGGTTTTCATTTTCTTCCTGTTGAGGTGAAATCCATACTGCAGACTGCAGTCTTTAATCTTCATCGGTAAGTACTTCAAGTCTTCTTCACTTTCAGCAAGCAAAGTTTTATCATCTGCATATCACAGGTTGTTAAAGAGTCTTCTTCCAATCTTGATGCTGCATTCTTCTTCATATAGTCCAGCTTCAGGGATTATTTGTCTAGCATACAGATTGAGTAAGTATGGTGAAAGGATACAACATTGACACACACCCTTTCTGATTTTAAACCACACAGTATCCCCTTGTTTTGTTTGAACAATAGCCTCCTGGTCTATGGACAGGATCCTCATGAGCACAATTAAGTGTTCTGGAATTCCCACGCTTCTCAAAGTTACACATAATTTGTTATGATCCACACGGTCAAAAGCTAAATGCTTTTGCATACTCAATAAAACACAAGTAAACATCTTTGTGGTATTCTTTGCTTTTAGCCAAGATCTATCTGACATCAGTAATGATATCCATTGTTCCACATCCTCTTCTGAATCCAGCTTGCATTTCTGGATGTTCCCTATTAATATACTGTTGCCATTTTTTAATTATCTTCAGCAATATTTAACTTGTGTGATATTAATGATATTGTTCAATAATTTCTACATTCTGTTGAATCACCTTTCTTTGGAATGAATACAAGTATGGATCTCTTCCAGTCAGTTGGCCAGGTAGCTATCTTCCAAAATTACTTAGCATAGATGAGTAAGTGCCTCCCACACAGCATCTGTTTATTGAAACATCTCAATGAGTATTCCATCAATTCCTGGAGCCTTGATTTTTTGCAATTGCTTCACTGAAGCTTCAACTTCTTCCTTCAGTACCATTGGTTCTTGATCATATGCCACCTCCTCAAAGAGTTGAACACTGACCAATTCTTTTTTGTACAGTGACTCTGTGCATTCCTTCTATCTTCTTTTGATGATTCCTGCATCATTTGATATTTTGCCCATAGAATCTTTCAATATTGCAACTTGAGGTTTAAATTTTTTCTTCAAATCTTTCACCTTGATAAATGTCAAGCATGTTCTTGCCCTCTTTGGTTTTCTAACTCCAGGTCTTTGCACATTTCATTATAATAGTTGGCTTTGTCTTCTCGAGCTGCTTTTTGAAATCTTCTCTTCAGCTCTTTTATCTTGTCGTTTCATCCACTTGCTTTAGTACTCCACATTCAAGTGAAAGTTTCAGAATATTTTCTGAAATCACTTTTGGTCTTTTCTTCCTTTCCTACCTTTTTAATGACCTTTTGCTTTTTTCATTGATTATGTTCTTGATGTTATCCCACAATTCACCTGGTTTGGGGCCATTGGTGTTCAGTGCATCAAATCTATTCTTTAGATAGTCTCTAAATTCAGGTGGGTTATATTCAAAGTCATATTTTGGCTCTCATGGACTTGTTTTAACAGTCCTCAGCTGGAATTTGCATATGACCCTTTGATGGTCTGTTCCACAGTCAGCTCCAGGCCTTGTTTTGGCTGAAGATACTGAGCTTCTCCAGCACCTCTCTTCACAGATGTAGTCTGATTCCTGTGCATTCCATCTGGTGAAGTCCCCATGTACAGCAGTCATTTATGTTGTTGAAAAAGATATTTGCAAAATTCTATCATGCAATCTTCAGCATCATTTCTTTGGATTGAATAGTTTCCCAAAAATATGTGTTGAAGTCTTAATCCCTATATCTGTAAATTTGAGACTACTTGGAAATAGGGCTTCTTTTACCCTGTCAGTGAGGTTGTAGCAGAGTAATTGTTGTTTTCATGTGCCGTCAAGTCAGACCCGACTCATAGCCACCCCTCCTTGGGTTTCCAAGACAGTATCACTACGGAAGTAGATTGCCCAACCTTCCTTCTGAAGAGTGGCTGGTGGGTTTGAACCTCCAGCTTTCTGGTTAGCAGTCAAGTGCCTTAGGCACTATGCTACCAGAGCTCCTTAGCAGAGTAGAGTAGGTCCTAAACCTAATCACTTTTAAGTGGTGTCTTATAAAAAGGGCAGAACAGACAAAAGACACAAAAACAGTAGGGAAAACAGATGCCATGTGAGGATGCATCTAAAAGCAAGGAATGTGAAAGACTGTCAGCAGACATCAGAAACTAGGAGAGAGGCCCACAGAAGGAAGTGACATGGCTGAGACTGTGACTTGAAATTTTAGGTTCCAGAATTGTGATAAAGTAAATTTCTTTTCCTTAAAGCCCCCCACTTATATTATTTCTTGTGACTGTTGTTGTTGTTAGGTGCCATAGAGTCATTTCTGACTCATAGCAACCCCATGTACAGCAGAACGAAACATTGCCCAATCCCG
>NW_006921758.1:6590738-6591860 GCF_000298275.1 Orycteropus afer afer
GCATAAATTGGAATAATAGCCATATTAACAGATCTTCCTTGTAGGCATATAGATATTATCCTATTACTGACAGCATTGTACTTCAGGACAGATCTTGAAACATCCTTTGTGAGGATGAATGCCATGTCATTCCTCTTCAAACTGTCATTTCCGACATAGTAGATCATATGTCCCAGTTCCTGGGCCTTTTCCTCCCCTTTCTCCTGCTCTCATACACTGCTGCTTTGGGCATGCCTGGGTTCCCTCTCCTCACCTGGATCCCTGCAGCTCACTCCTCATCTGTCCCAGTCCCCGGGCCTATTTGTCTCCTCTCTCCAGTTCTCCCGCCCTGCTGCTTTGGGCATGCCTGGGTTCCCTCTCCTCACCTGAATCCCTGTGGCTCACTCCTCTTCTGTCCCAGTCCCCGGGCCTATTCGCCTCAGTGACTGTAGCCCTAGGTAAATAAGACATCCTCCACTATTAAATCTCTTAAGTTCCTCAATGTGCTCACACTTGAATAAATTATCATTTCATTGAAGTCTCCTCAGTACAACCATCCGAGTGGAATTCTATTTCTTATAGTGATCCTACTTTGAGGGATGGGAAGTAGAGGATAGGACATGTAGTTTAGCTTAGATAAATGGCTTATAGAATATATGAAAAAAAAATAACTGGCAATATTTACCTTTGGTTGGTTAGACTAAGTTATATATATTTCATCTTTACTCATATGCTTTATTCAATCCATGTGTGGTAGTCAAAGTTGTGTATCAACTTGACTGGGCCTGGTGGAGTAGCTGAAGAGCTGGGGGTAGTTATTCCCTATGATAAGACTAGCAATCAACTGCATGGTGGGATCTACCATGAGCAGCTGAGTATGTGGTCTGCTTCCCATATATTAGAAACAGCTCTGGGAATGGTTCCTAGCTTATGGCACACTTGATCCCTGCATGTAGCCATGTCATTGTTCAGCAGCCTACCATGCCCTGCCAACCTTGGGACTTTCAATGAACTTGAACTAATGACCTGCTGTGTGGTTTGGTAACATCGGGACTGTGCCTTTTTACTTATCAGTCTTGGGCTTCTCAGCCTCAGCAGCCAGCAGTTGCCTTAGTGAAGAAAAGCCTCTAGCTTCAGTGAGCC
>NW_006921758.1:6592215-6593133 GCF_000298275.1 Orycteropus afer afer
TATGGAAGTAGATTGCCCCATCTTCCTTCTGAGGAGTGGCTGGTGGGTTTGAACTGCCAGCCTTCTGGTTAGCAGTCAAGTGCCTTAGGCACTATTCCACCAGAGAATAAAATAAAAGTAGTATCTTTCTCTCTAGGTTTTTGTGGATATTAAATAAGATATTCCATGTATCTTAGTCATCTAGAGCTACGGGAACAGAAATACCACAAGTGGATGGCTTTAACAAACAAAAATTTATTTTCTCACAATTTAGGAAGCTAGGAGTCCAAATTCAATTTGCTGGCCCTAGGAGAAGGCTTTCTGTCTCTAGGGGAAGGTTCTGGAGGAAGATCCTGTCTCTTCTGAGCTTCTGCTCCTGGGCAATCTTCATGTGTTTGACATCTCTCTTCCCCCATCTCTGCTCTGCTCACTTGTTGACTATCTTCTATATAGCAAAAAAGATTGACTCAAGATATCTCCTACACTAATCCTGCTTAATTAATATAACAAAGACAATACATTTCCAAATGGGATTATAACCACAGGCATAAAAACTAGGATTTTCAACACATTTTAGGGGGACATAATTCAATCCAAACACCATGTAAATGCCTAAATGTATAGCAGGTGCTCATAAGGTGTTTATTTTGTTATAACTTCCTAAAATTGTTGCTGTTAAGTTAATTCCGACTCACAGGCACCCTATAGGACTGAGTAGAACTGCCTCATCATGTTTGTAAGGCTGTACTCTTCACAGAAGCAGATTGCCACACCTTTCTCCTGCAGAGTGGCTGATGGATTCAAACCATCAAGCTTTTGCTGAGCGCTTAACCACTGTACCAACAGGGGTCCTTCCTATGTCATGATTATTTGTGAGCTAAAATGGCATGACAAGTGATAAAAAAAAAAAAAAAACTCACTGCCATCGAGTCGATTCCA
>NW_006921758.1:6593383-6594887 GCF_000298275.1 Orycteropus afer afer
GGTTTGCATAGATAGCCACAAGCTAGCTCCATAGAGAAGTAAAAAGTATTTTCTTCCAAGTATTCCAAATACCATTTCCCAGAAACTAAGATTTCTTGATGCATATTAGCTTGTTAAGATTGCAACAATGAGGATAAAAAGCACATTCCAATACATTCAAAAGACACAGTCCCTCTTTTGACAATAAATTAAATTTTACTTTCTCTTTGGCGCTATTCACAGTCAGACTTGCAAGCTGGTCATCTTCTTGGTCCTGCAGCTCATGTATGACTCACAGTATTCATTCCAGCACCACCCCCCCCAAAAATCAATGCTAAGTGACTTAAAGATTGGCATCATCAACCCCAAAGGCCAATAGTTTAAATGGTAACTTTTTCTATTACTTTCACCAAAAAATGAGCAACCAGATAGAATAATCAAAATTTTCAAAATGAAAACAAATAAAAGTAATGAGAATTCTTCCAAGTTGAAAGTTTGAAAGGAGCCAATTCCATTGAAATGTCTGAATCCAGACAAGGCCTAAGGAGTTCACAAGTTCATCCATTATGGGAAACTGAAGGAAATGCAGTCAGATCTGCTATCAGTTTAAAGAATACCACTGAAGCTTTGCAGAAATGATGTATGTTTCCATTCAAATATACCCAAAGCTACTGAACTTAATTTCCTCTTTAAACATGTACTTTGCTATCCTCAATTGCTAATGGGTGAGGAAATGCTATAACCCATAAGGTATTTTTGGTTCACTGACAAATATATTCACAAGCAGCAGATTTTTCCCACATATTTTTATGTGTAAGAGCTCACATACACAGACATTCCAAAGGTCTTGACTCTCTTTATTCGTTTTCCTGTTCAAGAATCCAGCCATCTTGCATCCTACCAGTCTCTTTCCTCACCCTATTTCAACTTTGTGTTGGCCCCAAAAATTTTCTAATTATTACCCTGATCATCAAGATTGAGGTACATTATTGATCTTCTAGAAAATTTTCATGTGTGTGTCTTGGTTCTTGTAGCCCTTTTTAATCTAACATGGTGCAGTTGATTTGTTATACTGACTTGAAGTTGCATTGCAATGTCAACCAAACAGTCCAGCAGCAAGACACCCACCTTCAGCACCTAAGACCCTCACACTTCACTTAATTTACTGTCATGGGAACCTCTCATGCAAAAAAAATAAGTCTTAAGTTGCTTCCAAGCTGGTTTGAAATAAATCTACTAGAGGAAAATAAAAACCCAAATTTTCACTTTTGTTTATCTGGCAATTGAAAAAAAAAACACTGCCATTGAGTCAATTCTGACTCATGGAGACCCCCACTGGGTTTCCAAGGCAGTAAATCTTTACTGAAGTTGATTGTCTTATCTTCCTTTTGCAGAGCAGCTGGTAGGTTTGAACCACCAGCCTTCTGGTTAGCAGTCAAATGCTTTAGACCCTGAACCTCTAGAGCTCCTTTTACCTGGTAAATAGTAAAAATTAAATTGTTCAAAATTTTCAGAGTAAGATAGG
>NW_006921758.1:6595197-6599453 GCF_000298275.1 Orycteropus afer afer
CACATGCACACACACACACATCCTTATATTTAAGGAACTCTGGTGGCACGGTAGTTAAAACATTTGGCTACTAAATTAAATGTCAGCAATTCAAATCCACGGGCAGTGAGTAGCAGAGAAAAATATAATAGTTTGCTTTCATAAAAATTTACAGCCTTGGAAACTCTAAAAGGCAGTTCCACTTTGTCCTACAGTGTCACCATGAGTTGTAATAGACTTTATAGCCGTGAGTTTTTTTGGTTTTATCATATTTAAACATACATATGTAATGTTCCGTGAACATTTTAACATCCTAATTTCAAACATTGAAGATAATGTAGCTCAGCCTTTAGAGCTTCAATTGCTTATAAATAACTAAATCTCAGCTGGATGGAACCATTCTTCTCTAATTATCTCTTAATGTGCTTTGGAAACTATCAGGATAAAAAAGTTATAGGGCAGGACATGAATTTAATTTGTTAAATTCTAATTATTACTGTCATGACTGATTGTTTTTCCTCCAGTTGGTAACTAGTTTCTATTATTTCTAACCAGTATATAGCAATATGGCACGTACTCCAAGAGAGCAGATACATGTCAACCAACAAAGAACTCCAAAAACTCACTGCAATCAAGTCAATTCCTACTCACAGAGACCCCCCACTGGGTTTCCCAGGCAGTACATCTTTATGGAAGCAGACCACCTCAACTTTCTTTCATGGAGGAACTGGTGAGTTAGAGCCACCAACCTTTTGGTTAGCAGCCAAATGCCTTAGCTACTGCACTGCCAGAGCTCCTTAACAAAGAAATGTTGTTGTTGTTATATACTGTCGAGTTGGACCCGACTCATAGCAACCCCTTCTTGGGTTTCCAAGGCAGTATCACTACAGAAGTAGATTGCCCAACCTTCCTTTGCCCTAGAAAAAGAAAATAAAAAGCATGGTTACTTGTGCTCATGAAAAATCCTTTCTAAAAGTTGCAAGCTATGTAACACAAATTTAGATTTCTTCAATTCCTGGTATAAAAGCAAATACACTCCGATATACATTGTTTCCACAATCATTCCTCTCTCCCTGTAATGTTAGGTTGTGTTAACACAAAAAGAAACATTGACTATCTGGTGCTAATTTACTTCTTTCCTTCTGTGATACATCCTGCCACCCTTACCTGTCCCCTTAGCTATTTAATCGGGTTTTTGATGACTTGGAATTGTGTAATATTACAGATTGAAGATGCTCACATATTTACTAGGGGAATCAACACATGACATGAATGAAAACTATTAAATATACGAAAATTAGGGTGGATACTATTCAAAATGAGCAATGCAAGTAGCTCATTTCTCACATAAACATTGCTAGTTACTTTTTCACACTCAATGTTCACTTATTAAAACACAGCTTGCTCTCTTTTATGATTACAATAGTTTGGATACTGCCTTAGGGCTAGTAAAGTTTAGCAATATACAACACATGCAAATTATTTGTTGTTTTCTATATGTTATCCCTAGATCTGTTGCTATTGCTTTGGCAGTACCAATATCTTCAGGGCCAAATTTAAAACAAAACAAAATCAAACCCACTGCCAGTAAGCTGATTACAACTCATAATGACCCTACAGGACACAGTAGAATTGCCCCATAAGGGTTTCTGAGGCTGCAAATCTTTACAGAAGCAGACTGCCACCCACTTCTTTCCACTACAGAGCAGCTGGTGGGTTCAAACTGCCAACCTTTTCTGGTTAGCGGCTAAGTGCTTAAATCACCATGCCACCAGGGCTCCTTTTAAGTTTATGAAATAGGAAACAAAAATGACTCAAGGTTTTAACTGCCTTTAAAATCTCTGCTTTCATATGATCCTATATATTCATATTCCCTGGAAGCTACCACCCACACAGGCATTAGAGTCTTATAGTGCTGCAAAATGAGCAAATGAATACATTTGTGGAAAGAGACAAAAATTCTTATTCTGAAAGCATTCATTGAGAAAAGTTTTCAACTGTGCCATGTTTTATGAATGTTCTGTTTTTAACTTCACAGGGTTAAAAATTATCTGAAATCCTATAGTTATTTTTACCTTCTCTTTCACAGCCAAATATCATAGAAAGAACTACTTATTGCATAATAACACAACTGTAAAAAATAGGAACAGGCTTCAAAAAGCTAGTGGTGAATCTGTGTGAGTGATACATACTCAAGCATCAAAGTGATGTTCTCCTATTGTGATAGTTGGAGCTGTGTGTCAACTTGGCTGGACCACAATTCTGAGTGGTTTACACAGTTGTGATGGGGGTTATTCCCATGATGGGCTCAGATGTATATGTTTTGAGTAGTCAATCCATTGAAAGGGAGTTTCCCGAGGGCTGTGACCTGCTTCCAATATATTTATGTACATCCTGGGAAAAACAGACACTCTTCTGTGGATCTGGATCCTGTTGCACTGCCTATGACTGTCCATGGGCAAACAATCCATCATTGGGCCTGGAGATCTTGGATTCGTTATTCATTGGAGTCAACAGCTGGTATACTGCCTGCCAACCTTGAGCTCGTCAGCCTCTGCAGCTGTGTGAGGCAGGAAAAGCCTCCAGCTTGACATTTGATCCAAGAACTTGGGACTTGCCAGCTTCTGTAAGTGTGCAAGCCATTTTCCTAAGATAAATTTCTCTTTCCCTCTCTCTCTATAAGCTTTACTAGTTTTGCTTCTCTAGAAAACCCAGCCTAACACACCTATTCTTACGTCTTTCCTATTAGGGAACTACACAGACTGAGCTCTCATTCTTGGCTGCATATCCCAAGCTCAGGTTAGATGACCACAGTTTCAATACCATGTATTTTAACTCGAATCCAAATAAAAATATTCCAAATTGCCAAGAGCAAGTCAGATCTTGTTTGAACAAAAATTGGACATAGAGAATATATTGCTAGGTTTAAGAGTTGATGTAGAAATATGTGTGTGTGTGTGTGTGTGTAGAAAATACCTCAAGAAAATCTTGTAAACAAACTACCCCTGGATCTGCAGAATATTGAAAAGTATATCATGGGCAACATCCATTTGCAAAAGATATATCTAAAATGTTATATTATTAAATTATTTTTTCTCAAGTATTATCTCTATGCATATCTTATCATGATAAACAACACTCCCTATTCACTCTGAAATATCTAAGATCTTTGGTTTCTCAGAACTCATAAGCTAATTTCAAGGGCCCCCTTACACATTTACTCTTACAAGAAGGACTAATCCTTCTAAATAAATAATCTTCTGTGCTTTTTCTAAAATATACTTTACTTTATTCTCATTATGAAATTTAAATATGTAAGTGAAGCAGTAAAAACTTTTTTTTTTCCACAAAACCTAACATTTTTCCATTTGTTTCAATAAATGGATGCAAGACTGGAAGCACTCAGTCATCTATGTCAAGAAACTTGGAAGAGAGCTACCTAGCCAACTGACTGGAAGAAATCTGTATTTGTGCCCAATCCAAAGAAAGGTGATCCTACAGGATGTGGAAATTATCAAACAATGTCATTAATATTACATGCAAGTAAAATTTTGCTGAAGATAATTCAAAAACAGTTTAAACAGTGCATCAACAAGGAAATGCTAGAAATTCAAGCCAGATTCAGATGACATGGACAAGGGATATCACTGTCAGATGGAGCTTGGATGAAAGCAGAGGACACCAGAAAGATGTTTACCCGTGTTTTATGGACTACATAAATGCATTCCACTGTGTGGATCATAACAAATTATACATAACATTGCAGAGAATGTGAATTCCAGAACACTTAACTGTGCTCAGGAGGAGCCTGCTCATAAACCAAGAGGCAGTCCTTCGAACAGAACAAGGAGATACTGTATGGCTTAAAATCAGGAAAGGTGTGTATCAGGGTTGTATTTTTCATGATACTTATTCAATCTGTATGTTAAGCAAATAATCTGAGAAGCTGGACTACAGAAAGAAGAACGCAGCATTAGGAGGAATGAGGGAAGACTCATTAACAATCTGTGATATTCAGATGACACAACCTTGCTTGCTGAAAGTAAAGAGAACTTGAAGTACCTACTTATGAAGATCAAAGAAAACAGTATTCAGTATGGACTGTACCTCAACATAAACAAAACAAAAATCCTCACAACCGGACCAATAAGCAAATCATGATAAACAGAAAAAAGACTGAAGCTATGCAAAAACGGCAAGGAGGCCACATGTTCTGACCTCCTCTAATCTCACAAGAGGAAGACAGCAGTAACCCAAGGCCTATTACTGCAAGGCCA
>NW_006921758.1:6599873-6614138 GCF_000298275.1 Orycteropus afer afer
TTGTGACTCTCCCAACAGAAATATTCCAGGTGGACACCTTCAGCAATCAGGAGCTCTTCACTTGCTCATAGAAAATCTCACCTTGGAGTTTACAAAGACTTATGGGTAGAAAAGCCACACAAAGTAATTTACTACACTGCAAGCTGTCAAAGATTTCATTTTACTTGGATCCATAATCAACACCCATGAAAGCAGCAGTGGAGCAACCAAACTACATACTGCATTGGACAAATCTGCTGCAAAAGACTGCTTTAAAGTGTTAAAGAGCAAAGATGTCACTTTGAAATCTAAGGTGCACCTGACCCAAGTCATGGTATTTTCAATGATCTCATGTTGTTGTTGTTGTTGTTATGTGCCGTCGAGTCAGCCCTGACTCATAGCGACCCCTCCTTGGGTTTCCGAGGCAGTATCACTGCGGAAGTAGGATTGCCCAACCTTCCTTCCGAGGAGTGGCTAGTGGGTTGAACCGCCAGCCTTCTGGTTAGCAGTCAAGTGCATTGCCACTACTCTACCAGAGCTCCTTGGTAGATGATCTCATACACATGCAAAACCTGGACAATAAATTAAGAAGGTTGAAGAAGAATTGATGCCTTTGAATTATGGTGTTAGTAAAATAAATAAATAAATATTGACTATACATTGACTGCCATGAGAAAGAACAAATCTATCTTGGAAGAAGAATAGCCAGAATGAAGATTAGAGCCAAAGAAAATACACTGCCACCAATTGGATTCTGACTCATGGTGACCCTATAGGACACAGCAGAACTGCCCCATAAGGTTTCCAGGGTTGTAAATTTTTACAGAAACAGACTGCTTCATTTTCCTCCTGCAGAGTGGCTGGTGGGTTTGAAGCACCAAAAACCAAACTGTTAATAAAGAGTTTGGTCTCTTTGGGGCATATATTTCTCTCAGAGAATGCACACAAAAAGTTCAAGGACAGAAAAGATTTATATTATTTCTTAAAACCGAGAGACTTCCGGTAAGATGGAGGCAGACAGGCAACACAGACCCTCTTCAACAAAGAAAAGAAAAACCACTTGACAGAGATACAGAAGATAATCCTGGAGCCCTGAGCTTTGAAAAGAACTATACAGAAGTGGATTAAGCACCAACTAGTGGAAAAACCTGAATAAAAACAGTGAGTACAGAGATGGTCAGAGCTGCAGACTGTCAGCTACTCTGACAGGACCAACAGCCTGAATATTTCCCAGTGGTGATGGGACCTGAGAATTGACCTAAAGATCAGCCCTGGTCACCAAGGGCTGCAGGGATGACTGCACTGTGGTGGTCAATGACTAGGAAGGGAAACAGCAGGGAGGGAGACAACCTGAGCTGTTGACATTTCACTGTCCAGATGGTGTAGCCATTTTGATTGTTTACATGTGGCAGCCATTTTGGATATTTAAAGTGACCGAGAAGACAATGGGATGATATATATAAAACCCTGAAAGAGAAAAATTACCAACCAAGAATTATGTACCCACCAAAACTGTCCCTCAAATATGATGGTGAAATTAGGACATTTCGAGATAAGGAGAAATTAAGGGAATTTGTTAAAACCAGACCAACCTTACAAGAGATGCTAAAGGGAGCCCTTTGGACAGAGAAGCAACTACAGCCAACAACTACTGACCATTAACACCCATGATGATATAACCCAGAAACTAACCCAGCTATGGAAGTATCCAAAGTAAATAAGCCTACAAGATTGTAAACAGGGAACCAGAGACATCAATTGACAAATGAAAACAACTACAAACCAAAAAGAGGGAAAAAATCTGTGTCATTATAGAACTTCTAGATGGTAGGGAAGTCAAGACAACTACAAGATAGAATGGGTTGTTCTAAACTTGGGAAGAAAACTATTAATCACAGGGTAACCTCAAAGAAAAATGATAAGCCTTCACATTAAAATAAAAAAGAAGACCAGCCCAAATATTTAGCAAATACCAAAACAATAGCAATGAAGGAAGTGATAACATGATTCATAAACAAAACAAATTTAGCATAGAAAATTATATGGAACAAAGAAATCAACACCACAAAAAAGCACATGACAAAAATGACAGCAACAAGTTCATATTTGCCAATAATTAAATATCTGGCAAGGGATTTATCTCTAAGATTTATAGAAAACTTCAAGACCTCAACAGCAAAGGAATTAACAATCTGATTGAAAAATGGGCAGAAGATATGAATAGACATTTCACCAAGGAGTATATTCAGGTGGCCAGCTAATACATGAAGAGACACCCACAATCACTGGCCATCAGAGAGATGCAAATCAAAACAACAATGAGATACCGTCTCACCCTGGCACTGATGGCAAGGTTCAACGAGACAGAAAATAACAAATGCTGGTGGGGACATGGAGAGATTGGGACTCTCATACACTGCTGGTGGAACTGTGAAGTGATCCAACCACTGTGGAAAGCAGTATGGTTATTCCTTAGAAAACTGGAATTGGAGATACCGTTTGTCCCAGCAATCCCATTACTAGATGTATGTCCTGGAGAGGTAAGAGCCAGGACAGGAACAGATATATGCACACTCATGTTCATTGCAGCACTATTTACAATAGCTAAAAGATGGAAACAACCTACATGCCCATCAGCAGAAGAGTGGATAACCAAACTATGGCACAAACACATAATGGAATGCTATGCAGCATTAAGGAATAATGTAGAGTCTGCAAAACACTGCATAATATAGATGAAAATGGAGGACATTATGCTGAGTGAAGTAAGTCAATCACAGAAGGACAAATATAATATTAGTTAGTTGTTGTGGAGGGTCAAGGAAAGGTTTATATATGGAGGGAAACTTTGTTGGTTGCTGGGGTGGAAGGGGAGAGGAGGGAATACTGCCAAAAAAAAAAAAAATGCATTGACCCATGTCACTTTAGTTTTGTGTATTTCACTGTACATAAATCATATTTCAATAAAATGCATTTAAATTTAAAAAAAAAAAAAAATCTCAGTAATCATAGGAGCGCCAGTGGCCTATTGTCTAAGGCATTTGACTGCTAACCAGAAGGCTGGTGGTTCAAACCTGCCAGCCACTCCTCAGAAGAAAGACTGGGCAATCTACTTCCATAGAGATACTGCCTCAGAAACCCAGAGGGGTCACTATGAGTCAGAACAGACTCAACGGCAGTGATAAATGATATATTATGACTTCTGAGCTCCTAATCCTATCAATGGTAGATTATAAAAATGATCCTTAATACAGCTTAAGATAATGAAACATAAATCACTGGTGAACAGTGTGTTGACATACTACTTTTTTAATCCTGTACCTTGTTCTGAGTGTCTTATCACTAGTGTAAGAAAGCTAAACCACAAACATTGGAATCAATTATTTTTGTATTATTTAATAAAAATATTTTATTATTCACTTTCAGGATAGCTACTGCATGCCTCTGAATACTTATAAATTTTGTACATTGCTACCAGGCCATTCCAAAACTTCTAGAACTTGAAAAATTTTTGCCAAGCTCACCAATCCCAATATTAAAGTATAAAAATTGGATAGCATACATTTCTTATATTGCCTAAGTAATACTTATTGAAAAGTTCCCGTATAATAGATATTGTTTTGAATGTTTTATATTTATTAGTTTATTTAATCATCACAGCAGCCAAAAGAGATAGGGGTTACTAATATTTCCACTTTACATGGAAGTAAATAAGGCCAAGATAGTTTGATTAAGCTGTCAAAGATTTCAGTTAGTAAGAAGTAGAGGTGAGATTCAAACTCAGACAGTCTGGCTACAAAGGGCCTAATCACTGTGATAATCTACCTCTCTAAATAAAGTAAAAAAAAAAAAAAGGTATTGTTTCCCAAGTGTCTGTGTTAGGTAAAGGAATAATGACACTACCAATGATTACAATTTAGACTCAAAATAAAGCTCAACATAAATGACTGAATTAGCAACATGGAAACTTTGAAAAGAAAACTGTCAGTTTCATAGCTGTACTTTACTCTCAATCTATTTAATGAAATATTTTAAATCTTATAGGACTATATATAAAAGACAAGCAGTTATACAATATGAATTAGATAAAAACACCTAGACAGAAGCTCAAGAATGGTAAGAAAAGCACAGACAATATGATAGAAGGCATTTACTGAAGTTTATTAACATGGTATCTCTAGTAGCCCTAAAGAGGAAACATACAGGACCTTCACAACAGGACAAAATTTCCACAGGCTCTTATATCGCAAAGAATTTTATGAGACTGGGGATTTGTTTTTATTATTATGATTCTATACCAGAGAATTATGGAATCCTTAATGGAAGAAGTAGAGTTTGGTAAGACTCCAAAAGGCCAGGAAAAAAAAAAAAAAGGGCAAGGCCATACTAGGCAGAAGAAAAAGAAGTATAGTAGCATGAAAGCACAAAATATTTTTATGTTTTTGAGAAATGGTGGCTACACTGATGGTGTTGCAGTAATATTTCCTAAAGAATCTTCTGTGGAATCTTTCAATAACAAGAGTTATTTCAAGGGTGGGGAAAAAAAAAAGGATAAAAGTTTGGATTGAACCAACTAGCAATTGCAGATTGCTCTTTTGGGTTATAATAAACTAGCCTGTTATCAGACTAACCTATTTCAAAACCAGAAAAAAAAAAAAAAAAACAGGCCAGTGTATTTATAAGAAAAGTGTTTGGGAACCAACCTGTATTAGTTTCCTATACTTGCTATAACATGTGCTTGGTTACCTGGTGCCACTCTAACAAGAGTATATACCACAAATGGGATGGCCTTAACAAACAGGAGTTTATTCTCTTTTAATTCAGGAAGCTAGAAGTCCAAGTTCAAAGCCAGGCTCTAGGGGCTGGGTGAAAGTCCCTCAACCTTTGGCTTCAGCTCTGCCTCTTGCTCCCAGCCCACTGAAGCTAGAGGCAGCTCTTTACTCAGGCAGCTACTGGCTGCTGAGGCTAACAAGCCCAAGGTTGACAAATAAAAAGGCGCAGTCCTGATGTTACCAAACTACATGGCAGGCCATTAATGTAAATCCATTCTAAATCCTGAGGTTGGCAGAGCATGGAAGGCTGCTGAACAATGACATGGCTAAATGCAGGGTCCAAGAGTGCCATAGGCTACAGACGATGCCCAAGGCTTCTCCTTATATACAGAAAGCAGCTACTCAGCTGCTTATGGTAGATCCCACCATGGAACTGATTGCCAGTCTCATCACGGGGAATAACTACCACTAGCTGCCCAGCCACTCAACCAGGCACAGCCAAGGTGATACACAAATTTAACTACCACAAACAAATTACCACAAATTTGGTAGCTTAAGACAGAAATTTATTGTCTGGCAGTTCTGGAAGCTGAGTCTAACATCTATGTCACTGAGCAAAAAATCAAGGGGTCACCAAGGTCACACTCCCTACAGAGGGTCTAGCTGAAAGGGATATTCATCCCTTGCCTCTTCAGCCTCTGGTGTTTTCAAATTCCTTAACCTGTGGCCCCATCACTCCAATCTCTGCTTCTGTGGTCACACACTGCCACCTCCTCTTCTGTGTGTCTAAAATTCCCTTGCCTCTCTCTCATGAGGACACTTTGATTGGATTAGGTTCCACCCAGATTCTCTAGGTTAATCTTTTCATCTCCAGGATGATCTCCTCATCTCAAATTCCTCAACTACATCACATCTGCAAAGACTTTTTTTTTTCCTTGTGAGGTAATATTTACAGGTTCCAAGAATTTATTCAGGTCATTATTCAGTTTACTGCACTGCATTTAGTGATCTTGGAGGTTATTTAGGGATGTAGACAGGAAAGCCAAAGGAAGATTTTAGAAAATAAAAGACTAAAATCTGTTTTATTTTCCATATCCCTTTTTGACCCTTTATGTTATTTAAAAGCAACCAGTCTCATTTGAGTATTCTGCTGATTAATAGGGTTTTGATAAGCAGTGAATGTGGAGATTATTGAAAGAAGTAGGCACCTACAATTTAGTAGCACTTTTATTAAGTTATATTCCTTCCTCTTAAAAACTGGCTATTCATGAGGGTGCTTCTGACTATAAAAATAATTATCAATAAAGGCATCTATATTAAAAAATGTTCATCAGAGAGTAATTTACTGCATATGATCATACATACAGATTATAAGAATCCTTTGTAGGAAAGTTATTTTATGCAAAAGTATATTCCAAATTTAAATAAATCTAAGATCCCTTTGCTTCATTTTCACCTTTAGATGACCAAGACATTTAAACTCCAAGAGTATTCTTCTCATTTCTATCCAAGCCCTCAAGAGAAGCTCCTATAACATTCAAATTTCTCCCAACATTTTGTTTATGAGTTCTGTGTATTCTCTAAGACAAAATAGGTTTTCTCTACCATTCTCCTCACTTCCTAATGAGCCCTCACCAGAATTACCTTTAATGTCCATATTTCTACCAATGATCTCTTTAAGGCAAGACATCCTTGTCCTTTTTGGCTTTTTGAGACACCTTCGGTATATAACCCAGAAGATAGATTTTCCTGGAGTCACAAAAGACGTAAAGCAGAATTTGAACAATAGCTTAAGAAATGTATAGAGAATGCTAATGTTTCGCAGAAATAATAATGAGTAATACAGATTTTATTTTCAAAAAGCATGCCCTCTTTCTTTTGGAAAAGGCATGCACCCATTCTACTATTTTCTAGCACTCCTGAGTAATAGAGTTTCAGGTCCTCCCCAACTGTAAAATATTATCCTTTTCTCAAATGTGCATTTTTATATCCCATATTCTAAAGAAGCATTTTTAGCACTGCTTCCCTTTACCATTCTCTACTCAAAATTAAATAACCAGCCACTTGAATTAATCCTTGTCTTGGTTCTCAACAACCTAATTTTTCTTTAGCAGGCCATTACTCCACCTTGAATATCTTTCAGAAAAATTTAAAAAATAAAAAACTTTGTAATTCATCCCACCTGACAATGACCACGTATTTTTTTTCCTCCCTCTACCCCTTTTTGAGATATTCGATTGCATGCCTAAAAGGTATTATTTCTTATTTGAATTCACTAGATACTACTGACTCTAAATTGTGCTGCCAATGCTAGGAGCTGATCTGGCAGCCAAGAGTGCCTTAAATTCCAAGAGCAATACAGAACGGTGTTGGCTGAGTACCACCTCAGCAAAACGCTAAAATGCACATTCCAGGACCCCCTCAGACCTTAAAAAAAAAAAAAAAAAACTAAACTCACTGCTGTTGAGTTGGTCCTGACTCACAGCAACCCCTCCTTGGGTTTCCAAGGCTGTATCTCTATGGAAGTAGATTGTCCAATCTTCCTTCTGAGGAGTGGATTGTAGGTTTGAACTGCCAGCCTTCTGGTTAGTAGTCAAATGCCTTGGGCACTATCCTACCAGAGGTCTCCCACCTCAGACCTACTGAATAGAATTTCTTAAAAACTAGCTTGAGGATTTGCAGTTTTAACAAATATCTTAAATCATTCTTTTGAACACTAGAGTCAGGGGCCAATAGCAATTTGGACTCCAATAACTAAAAAAGAGTAGCAGTTGGAAATACCCACTTCACACATTCTCATCTCCCCAGAATCATCCAAGTTTAATTGCTTAATGGCATTATTTTGCAGAAATAAAGTAGTCTTGGTCAACACCACACTGCTAAGCATCATCTACATACCAAACAGTAATGTGACATCATTCATACGCATCTTGAAATGTTTACTCTGCTTTTGTTTTTTAAAATTCCTATGCCATGGGAGCTCTGGTAGCATAGTGCCTAAGGCACTTGACTGCTAACCAGAAGGCTGGCGATTCAAACCCACCAGCCACTCCTTGGAAGGAAGGTTGGGCAATGTACTTCTGTAGTGACACTGCCTCGGAAACCAAAGGAGGGGTCGCTATGAGTCGGATCTGACTCAACGGCAAATAACAACAACAACAACATGCCATGTTACCCCTCTCTTTTCAGTCACCATAACTCCATCATTTCTTATAAATATATCCTTACTCTTCATTATTTCATAACCCAATCATATTTCCTAGAGACTTCACCCTTGTGCCTTTATCTCGGTCCAGAAACCCCTCCATAAAAGTCAGGAAGGTGGTTAGGCAAAGAAAAAAATCAAATTTATAGAGTATGTATTATTTGGAAAATCTTTTTGACAAATGGAACAAGCAAAGGTAGCAATTAACCTGCTGTGAGCATATTTCACACCACAAACCTCATGAGCAGGATCTAATTTCCCCTTGGTTAGCATAATTGTTGTTATGTGCCATCAAGTCAGCCCTAACTCATAGCGACCCCTCCTTGGGTTTCCAAGGCAGTATCACTACGGAAGTAGGATTTCCCAGGTTAGCATAATAGAGAAGGCTAATTATTTTCAGGGAAAGAAGAAACTAGTTCTGTGTTGTACGATACATAGAAAATGCATTCTTATTATCTATAGAGATTTTTAGTCAATGCAACAACATGAGGACAATTTAATCTCAAACAGTTTTATTGAGAATGAACATTTTTTTTTCCCCCAAGAAGAGGTAAATTTTTCTACCATAGACACAACTGTACACAAAATACCATTGAAAAGGGGGATTGCTATCCAGGATCTTTACACTAAAACCGTGCTTCTTAAGCAAGAAAACCTCAATTCTAACTGGTACAGAGAACACATTTTGCTGTAACAGAAAGTAAAACTCCTACATTCAAACTGTCTTGGTAAAGTGCTACACAGTAGAATGTTATTGGCCAATTTACATGGCATTTGGATTTGAAGTTATGTGCCATTTGGGGAAGATTACTATAATTAGAAAAATGGCCTAATTACTTTTCTGGCAACATTGAAGAAAGAGAACAGACTTTTCGGCTTATAGAGACAAGTCCTTGAGAAACCTCAATATGTTTTGGGATCCTGTTTTGACGGGAAAGACCATCTCATTTGAAACTCTTGGATCTGCTGGAAAAAAAAGAAAAAAAAAAAAAGCTAGAAAGCCAAAACCACAAGAGAGAGAGAAAGAAAAAATAAAAATAAATACTCCTTCCTATTGGATTTTGAAACAGATGACAGGAACAGTCCTATCTATCATAGTACATAGCATTACTTACTTGTTCTCATGAGAAAACAACAGGGTCATGAGGGAAAATGTGGATTTCCACAGTGACATGCATTGGAAAAACATTTCACATGAGCATTGTTTGATATCTTCTGGCTGCTCTAACTGTAAATAATATAATATTATAGCCTCAGATATTGAAAGAGCAGCTCCTGTTATTTTTAGTCTCAAGTTAACATTTATGGTATAAGAGGCAAAAATCATACTGTTTCCCTTTTCTTATGCTGAGAAGAGAGAAATTGCTCTGCTGACTCAACTCATTATCTGGGCCTCAGTCTTATGGGACCTTGCTTTTAGCCGGAAGGTAAGTGGGAAAATCGAGGGTTAGAGTCAGAGAAATATGATCCGGGACTTTGCTATTTAGGTTCCATTTCCTGAATTTAGTAATTAGAAAACCTGCACTTGATTAACTATATCTTCACAAAAATAATATGAATTTTTAAAGGATATAAGGATAAATCAGAATAATGAAGCAACTTAAAAATGTATATGTTGGGTTGGGGGGAAGTATGAGGATAGTGGCTAGAGAGAAGCAAGGAGATTTATTATATAGTGGCTGCTTTCAAGTTATGAGCAACCTAATGAAAATGTCCACTTGGTAAATATGCCTCTCATTATAAGGTTTCCTATCATTAATGACTTTGGAAAGTACCCCTCCCTTTCCTAGGCACCTTATCTAACACAAAAAGGAAAAGTTGGACTTCACGCTGCCCTAAAATGTGCAACACAAAGGTTGCCAAGGTTGAGGAAGATGGCATCCTGCTAACAGACCATGCCAGTTCCCTCTTTCAATAGTTAGAGAAACTCAGTGAAACAGATACAAATAATGATCCTGGAATTATGAGCATCTAATAAGAAGATAAAATATTAGATTAAGTAAAGACGAGAAATGGAGCAAGTTAAGTGACTGGAGGAAAACAAACAAACAAACATAAACCTGGCCAGGCCAAAGAGAAGCCATTACAAACACAAAGGAGGCTGAGGAGGAAAGAATAAATAAAAAGCTTCACAGGGAACGCGATAAATACGCAACGTACAGATTAGAGGGATTTCAAGAAGAGCTAAAGCCGCGTGTGTGGGAGAAGATCATACAGGGAAACAGATCAGACCTTCTGTAGCTTAAGCAGCTGTGGAGTCCAGGGAGGAATAAGGAAAGGGAAGAAAAATCTCTCCCTGAATAAACCAAACCCCAAATCAGACCCAGGAGCTCTGGTAGCATAGTGCCTAAGGCACTTGACTGCTAACCAGGAGGCTGTCAGTCAAACCCACCAGCCACTCCTCGGAAGGAAGATGGGGCAATCTACTTCTATAGTGATACTGCCTCAGAAACCCAAGGAGGGGTCGCTATGAGTCAGGTCTGACTAGACGGCACATAACAACAGCAACAAATCAGAGCTATGGCAGTGGGCTCGAGTCCAACCTTAGCAACCCTTTTTAGCACAGAATGAAACTAACTCCTGAGGTTTCAGGGTTTGTGAATCTTTGTAGAGGAAACTTTCCTTTCTTCCATAGGGCAGCTGGTGAGTTTTAACTTCAGGGCTTTGACTGATGGTCAAACATCGCCATCAGCAAACCCCTCCAAACAGACCCAGGGACTGCAGCTGTCCTTCTCCCATGCCTGCTTCACATCTCACACTGAACACACAAAAAAAAACAGGCTTCAGCCTTCTCTCCCGGAGGTCACTTCTTGTGCCAGGGTCCTTTCTCCTCTGCAGGTGCATGTAGGAGCAGATTTTCCCTCAATTGTCTGTTCCCAGGGCTGCTTGCTGAACATAATTTGAAAAATCCCTCCTTGATCACCTAATCCTTCCTTCATTTTCTTCTTTCCTTTGTCCCAATTTTTCTTTCTTTCTATCTGATAATTTAGGCCTCAACTTCTTCCTCTTTTTTCATTTTTACCAAAGCTTCATGCCTCTTACTCCTCTATTTTTGTTTTCTCTCTTTTTCTTATATTCCTTTTCCTTTTTCCCTATGTCTTACCTTCTATTTTTATTCTATCTTTTCAACTCTCCTTCATTTCCTTGGTTTTTTTCTTTCCTTCCTCAAACAAGAGGTGGAACACATTAACTCTCCACTAGTCAGCCATCTACTGACTATCTACTACACTGACCACTTCACCCAATAGACAGGTAACACCAATAGCCCCTGTACCACAGGATCAATGACAATGAATAATACCTGCTCATCCCAACTGCAACTCCTATTCACAACATAGAACTACATCTGCATTCCCACCAGTTACTCTAACAACACAGAGAAAGCTGGAGGGTGACCCAGTACAGTCAAGCCAACAACCAAAGCAGTACACCTGCTCCACACTTAGCTATATTAAAACAAAGTAAAACATAAAACAAGGCTGAAAGAGATCAACACATAATGAACAAATAAAGAAACAACTTCAAAATGTCTCAGAGACGACAGACAACTTCAACTCAAACAAAAAAACAGGACAAGATAGCAAAAATAAATGTCCAAACTAAAGAATTAGGAAATCTTTCTGAAGAAGAACAAGTAATAGAACTATCTGATAAGAAATTCAAAAGATATATAGATACAGATAGATAGATAGAGGACCTTCCAAGAGTTCAAGGAAACCATAAACACAGAAGCAAGGAGAAGAAAATATCCTTGAGGAATTCAGGGAAACCATTCAAGAGAAAATGATAAAATAAATACACAATTAGAAATCATACAAAAACAGCAATTAGAAATCCAGAAGATGAACACTAAAATTATAGAGATAGATAACACATTGGAAAGACAAAAGAGTAGACTCAAACTGCCTAAAGAATGCATTTCCCAGATACAAGACAAATTCCTTGACACCAACTTGTAAGAGGAAAAATCAGAATGAAGAGTTAAGAGAAATCAAGAAAACCTAAGAGTCATATGGATAACAGGAAAAGAAATAACATATACCTGATTGGAATTCCAGAACAAAAAGAGGCAAAAAAAAAAAAAAAACCTGAGAAAGTTGTCAAAGACTTACTAACAGAAAACTTCTCTTACATCATGAAAGATGAAAAGATATCCATCCTAGAAGCTCAACAAACCCTACAGAGTACAGACTGCAAGAGAAAGCCACCAAGACATATCATAATCAAACTTTCTAAAACCAAAGAAAAAGAAAGAATCTTGGGAGCAGCTTGGGAAAAATGAAATGTTACCTACAATGGACAACCAATAAGACTAAGTTCTGATTTCTCAGCAGAAACCCTGCAGGCAAGAAGGCAATGGAGTGGCATATACAATACCTTGAAGGAAAAGAATTGCCAACCAAGAATTTTATATCCAAACTGTCCCTCATATATGAAGGTGAAATTAAGACATTTCCAGACAAACAGAAATTAAGGGAATTTATGAAAGCCAGACCAACCCTATAAGAAGTCCTAAAGGAAGTCCTTCCAACAGAAAACAACAAATTGAAATCAAAACACTTGACACCACCACCTAGAAACCAACCCAGAAAAATAATCTCACAATAAGCTTACAAATGATGCAAATAGAGAAATAGAGAAGTCAATCTGTAAACAACACCAACAACAAAGCAAACAGAGGGAATAAATGTTATCATTACAAAACTTCCACATGTGGAGGAAGTCAGGGCAATGTCTGTATAGAACAGACTGTTCTAAAGTTAGGGACGTAAGAATTTACTATAGGGTAACCACAAAGAAAATAAACAATCCTTCTAACCAAAGGAAGAAGAAAATTACAAGGACCTAGTAAACACAAAACCAAAAATATGGGAAAAAGGAGAAAAAATATTTGATAACAAAATTAACTCAGCAAAGAAAAATATTTGGAACAAAGAAACCAATAACAACACAATAAAAAACACAATAGAATGACAACAATAAATACATACTTCTCATTAATTACACTGACTATGATTGGACTAAATGCACCAGCGAAGAGAAAGAGAGTGGTAGATTGGATAAGAAACCAAGATGCATCGATATGCTGCCTACAAGAGACTCACCTTAGACACGAAGATAAAAATGAATTAAAAAGCAAGGGATGGGAAAAAATATATATATAAAGCTAGTGGCAACCAAAAAAGAGCATGAGTGGCAATATTAATTTCTGATAAAATAGACTTCAAGGTGAAAATCAGCCTAAGGGACAAAAAAGGGTATTATATGTTAAAGGGATCAATTGATCAAGAGGGCATTACCATAACAAATATCTATGCACTCAATAAAAGAGCTCCAAAATACGTAAAGCAAACATTAACCAAATGAAAAAGAAAAATAGACAATTCTACAATAGATTTTCACACACCATTTTTGATAAAAGACAGACAACTAGGGGAAAAAAACTCAACAAAGATACAGAAGATCTCAACAACACAATCAACCTACTCCACCTCTTAGGTATATACAGAGCACTCCACCCAAGAAAAGCACAATATACATTTTTCTCCAGTGCACAAGGATCATTTTCTAGAATAAGCCATATATTAGGCCACAAATAAACCTCAATAAATTTTAAAACACTGAAATACTTCAAAGCATCTTCTTGGGTCACAATGCTATCAAATTAGAAAACAATAGCAGGAAAACCAAAGAAGAAAAAAATCAAACACATGGAAACTAAGTAACACACTGCTCATAAACTACTGGATAACAGAGGAAATAAAGTGTGGAATAAAAAAATTCCTAGAAACAAATTAGAATGAAAGTACATACAAATTACCAAAACCTTTGGGACACAACAAAAGCAGTACTCAGAAGTCAATAGCAATAAATGCACACATCAAAAAAGAAGGAATCAAACTCAACACCCTAACTCAGTAACACCAGCAGTTAGAAAAAAAGCAACAAAAGAAACCTACAGTATCCAGAAGAAATGAAATAATAAAGATCAGAGCAAAAATAAATGAAGCAGGAGAAAAAAAAATAGAGAAAATCAACAAGAAAAGAAGCTGGTTCTTTGAAAAGATTAATAAAATCAACAAACCACTGGCAAATTTAACATGGGAAAAGAAAGAGAAGTTGCAAATAACATGAAAAATAAATCAAATGGGTAACATCACAACAGAACCAACTGAAATAAGATAATAACAGAATACTATGAAGAATTGTATGCCAATAAATTTGAAAATCTAGAAGAGATAGACAAATTTCAAGAAACACAAGACTTACCTAAACTAACAATCTGAGAGAGAATACTTGAAAAGACCC
>NW_006921758.1:6614578-6624455 GCF_000298275.1 Orycteropus afer afer
ATTCTGGAGGATAGAAGTCTGAGTTCCAGGTGCCAGACTCTAGGGGCTAGGTGAAAGTCCCTTGACCTTGGGCTTCAGCTCTGCTTCCTGTTCCCGGCCCACTGAAGCTAGAGGCATCTCTTTACTCAGGCAGCTGCTAGCTGCTGAGGCTGACAAACTGAAGGTCAACAGGTGAAAAGGCACAGTCCCTGTATTAGCAAACTACACAGCAGACCATTAATTCAAGCTTATTAAAAGTCTAAAGATTGGCAAGGCAGCAGCACTGCAGGCTGTTGAACAATGACTAGGCTACATGCAGGGTTCAAGCATGCCATCAGCTGGAGACCTTCCTCAAAGTTGTTTCTTATATACTGGAAGCAGGCTACATCCTAAAGCAGCTACTCAGCTGCTCCAGTAGATTCCACCATGGAGTTAATTAACAATATCCCCATGGGGAATAACTACATCCAGCTGCCCAGCCACTCAACCAGGCCTTGCCAAGTTGACTTGCAACCTTAACTACCACAAATACTACTAAAACTATTCCATAACATGAAAATGATGGAATACTCCAAATTCATTCTATGAAGCAAGCATAACCCTGCTACCAAAACCAGGTAAAGACCCCACTAAAAATGAAAACTACAGACCAATATCTCTCATGAATATAGATGCAAAAATCTACAACAGAATCCAACACCATATCAAAAAAATAGTACACCAAAGTGGAACACCAGCTCTGTTCACCATTCTCATAAGAGTCATCATATAAAGTCTCCTTTGATATAGAATTCTCAAGATTTGCTTTTTTAAAATTCAATAGCCTAAATTTAAATATAAGCACATGTAAAAATACTTTCCCCATAAAATAGTAGGAACTCTATATAAAGACACATGTAAGAATTAATTATTTTCAAAGGAAAGAGTATAGGCGTTGGACTTTTTTTTTTTTTTTTTTAATAAGCTTCTATGAACAGTTTCATCTAAGATGGTTACCATCAAGGGTCAATAATTCTGAAAATTAATCATCAGGCAAAGGTAATAATATGGAAGTGAGGTATTAATATCAAGGTGGAGTTGACAACACAGAGAGCTGGAAGAGACAGTGAGGACTGAGGTCATGAACACATGAGAAAAGACTCAAGTTGCCAACTCAAGGCAAGACACAAAATAAATATATGGCTTGACTTCTAAGCTGTGAAGGATCAGGATGCAAGAAATGGCTATTTCTTCCATCATATGAGAATTCTGTCGAATGCAATGCTAAAGAATATCAATCAGTTTTTGTGAAGGAAGGGAAGAAAGTAATTAGGCCTGGATTTTATGAGGTGTTGGTAGTGCAAAAATGTAATCTTTGGGTATCGTGAGAAATTAGGCAAACCATGATTTAGGTCTAATTAAGGCAAGACTAGAGACATCTCAGGAGCTCTGGTAGCACAGTGCCTAAGGCACTTGACTGCTAACCAGAAGGCTGGCGGTTCAAACCCACCAGCCATTCCTCGAAAAGAAGTTTGGGCAATCTACTTCCATAGTGATACTGCCTTGGCAACCCAAGGAGGGGTCACTCTGAGTCGGGTCTGACTCAACAGTACACAACAACAACAACAGAGACATCTCAAGAGTTGTAACAGAGATCAAGGATGACAGAATTAACTCAGGGATCAAAGAGAGAGGAACAACCAATAAACAAATCTTGTTGTTAGATGTGATCAAGTCAGTTCCAACTCATGGTGGCCCTATGTACAACAGAATGGAACACTACCCAATCCTGCGCCACCCTCACAATCATTACCATGTTTGAGCCCCCTGTTGTAGCCACTGTCTCAATCCATCTCACTGAGGGGCTTCCTTTTTTTGCTAACCCTCTATTTTACCAAGGATGATGTCTTTCTTCACAGATTGATCTCTCCTAAAAATATGCCCAAAATACTTGTGAAGAAGTCTCACCATCCTTGCTTCTAAGGGGCATTCTGGTTGTAGTTCTTCCAAGACAGATTTGTTCATTCTTTTGGCGGTTCATAGTATGTTCAATATTCTTTGCCAACACCATAATTCAAATGCATCAATTCATCTTCGGTCTTCCTTATTCATTGTCCAGCTTTCACACACATATGAGGTGATCAAAAATATCATGGCTCAGGTCAGAAGTACCATAGTCTTCAAAGTGACATCGTTGCTTTTTAACATTTTGAAAAGGGCATTTGCAGCAGATTTTCCCAGTGCGATGTGTGGTTTGATTTCTTAACTGCTGCTTCCATAGGCATTGATTGTGGATCCAAGTAAAAAAGAAATCTTTGGTAACTTCAATCTTTTTCCATTAATCATGATGCTGCTTATTGACCCAAGTGTGAGGATTTTGGTTTTCTTTATATTGAGGTGCAATCCATACTGAAGGCTGTAGTCTTTGATATTCATAAGTAAGTACTTAAAGTCTTTTTCGCTTTCAGCAAGGAAGGTTGTGTTATCTAAATACTGCAGGTTATTAATGAGTCTTCCTCTAATCCTGATGCCACATTCTTCATGTAGTCTAGCTTCTTGAGTTATTTGCTCAACATACAAATTGAGTAAGTTTCATGAAAGGATACAACCCTAACACACACCTTCCCTGATTTTAAATCACACAATAAACATCCTTTGTTCTGTTCAATTGATTGCCTCTTCCCAGTAAGATAAATGAAACAAACCTGGTTAGACTGAGAAAGATGCAAATTTGAAGGCTCTTACCTCAAAGTTTTCAGACTTTTCTGTACCAATAAGGATAGCACTCTGAGAGAAATTAAGTTGATTTTGTTGTTGTTAGGTGCCATCGAGTCATCTCCGACTCATAGTGACCCTATGTACAGCAGAACGAAACTCTGACCAGTCCTGTGCCAGCTCCATGATCCCCGCTATACCTGAGCCCATCATTGTAGCCACTGTATCAATTGATCTCCTTGAGGGCCTTCCCCTCTTTCATTGACTTTCTGCTTTACCAAGCATGATACCCTTTTCCAAGGAATAGACTTCTGACAACATGACCAAAGTAGGTGAGATGAAGTCTGGCCATTCTTGCTTCGAAGAAGCATTCTGGCTGTACTTCCTCCAGGACAGATTTGTTAACTCTTTTAGCAGTCCATGTTTCAACATTCTTTGCCAGCACCACAACTCAAAGGCATTGACTCTTCTTAGATCTTCCTTATTCATTGCAGCTCTCACAGGCATATGAGGCTACTGAAAATACAGCAGCTTGTATCAGGTGCACTTTAGTATTCCAAGATACATCTTTGTTCTTCAGATATTGAAAGAGGTCTTTTGCAGCTGATTTCCCCAGTGCTATACGTCATCCAATATCTTGACTGCTGCTTCCATTGACGTTGATTGTAGAAACAAGGAATATGAAATCTTTAACAACTTCAATCTTTTCTCCATTTATTGTGATGCTGCTTATTGGTCCAGTTGTGAGGATTTTTGTTTTCTTTATATTGAGGTGTAATCCATACTGCAGACTGTACTCTTTAATCTTCATCACTAAGTGCTTCAAGTCATCCTCACTTTCAGCAAGCAAAGTTGGGTCATCTGCATATCACAGGTTGTTAAGGACTCTTCCTCCAATCCTGATGCCATGTTCTTATAATCCAGCTTCTCGGATAATTTGTTCAACATACAGATTGAATAAGTGTGGTGAAAGGATACAACCATGATGCACTCCTTTCTTGATTTTAAACCATGCAGTATCCCCTTATTCTGTTCAAACAACAGCCTCCTGATCTATGTACAGCTTTCTCATGAGTACAATCAAGTGTTCTGGAATTCCCATTCTTCTCAATGTTATCTGTAATTTATGATCCACACAATCGAATGCTTTAGCATAGTTAATAAAACACAAGTAAACATCTTTCTGGTATTCTTTCTTTTCAGCCAAGATCCATCTGACATCAGCAATGATATCCATCGTTCTACGTCCTTTTCTGAATCCAGCTTGCACTTCTGGAAGTTCTGTCAATATACTGCTGCAATCATTTTTTAATTATTGTAAGATTTTTACTTGTGTGCGATATTCATGATATTGTTCGATAATTTCCACATTCTGTGGGCTCATCTTTCTTTGGAATGGGTACAAATATAGATCTCTTCCAGTCAGTTGACTAAGTAGCTATCTTCCAAATCTCCTAGCGTAGCTGAATGAGTGCCTCCAGCATGGCATCCATTTGTTGAAAAATTTCAATGGGTATTTTGTCAATTCCTGGAGCCTTGTTCTTTGTCACTTCCTCCAGTGCAGCTTTGACGTCTTCCTTCAATACCATTGGTTCTTCATCACATACCACCACCTGAAACACATGAACATCGACCACTTCTTTTTGGTACCACGACTCTGTGTATTCCTTCCATCTTCTTTTGATCAGTTGATGGTTTGTTCCACAATCAGCTCCTGGCCTGGTTTTGGCTGAAGATACTGAGCTTTTCCATCACCTCTTGCTACAGATGTAGTTAATATGATTCCTGTGCACTCTATCTGGCAAAAGTCCACATGTATCACCACCACTCATGTTGCTGAAAAAAGGTATTTGCAGTGAATAAGTCTTTGGTCTTCCAAAATCCTATCATGCAATCTCCAGCATTATTTGTATCACCAAGGCCAAATTTTCCAACTATCGGTGATTCTCTTTTGTTTCAAACTTTTGCATTCCAGTCATCAGTGATAATCAGCACATCCTGATTGCATGTTCAGTCAATTTCAGACTGCAGAAGTTGGTAAAAAAATCTCCAGTTTCTTCATCTTTGGCTTTGGTGGTGGGTACGTAAATATGAATAATACTAGTATTAAATGGCTTTCCTTGTAGGTGTATGAATATTATTCTCTCACTGACAGCATTGTACTTCAGGATAGATCTTGAAACATTCTTTGTGAGGATGAATGTCACTCCATTTCTCTTCAACTTGTTGTTTCCACCATAGTAGATTGTATGGTTTTCAGATTCAGAATGGCCAAAACCAGTCTCTTTCATCTCACTAATGCCTAAGATACCAGTCTTTATATGTTCTGTCTCATTTTTGACAAATTCCAATTCTCCTAGATTCATACTTTGTACATTCCATTCTCTGATTATTAACAGATGTTTGCAGCTGTTTCTCATTGATTTTAGAAACCTAATATTGTATTTTCACACTCCTCAGTCTGTGATAGTGAATTTTGTTCCACCTATACCCTATTTAGAGACCATGTGAAGAATAGATTTGATACATTGAACATCAGTGACCAAAGACCAGACGAATTGTAGGATAACATCAAGAACATCATGAATCAAGTGAAATATCATTAAAAATAAAGGAAGGAAGAAAAGACCAAAATGGATGTCAGAAGAGACTCTGAAACTTGTTCTTCAATAGAGAGTAGCTAAAGCAAAAGAAGAAATGTTGAAATAAAAGAGAGTGTTTTGGATATCTAGTGATGCCCTAATAGAAAACACCACAAATGGGTGACTTCAACAAACAGAGATTTATTCTCTTACAATTTAGGAGGCTAGAGGTTTGAATTCAAAGTACCAGCTCCAGGGGCTGGTTGAAAGCCCCTCAACTTTGGGTTTCAGATCTGCCTCTTGTCCTCAGCCCAATGAAGCTGGAGGCTTTTCTTAACTCAGGCAGTTTTTGGCTGCTGACGCTGGCAAGCCTAAGGTCAACAAGTAAAAAGGCATAGTCCCAAGATCAGCAGAAAACATGACAGGCCATTAATTCAAATTCATTAACAGTCCAAAGACCAGCAAACAACAAGGCAGGCCACTGAGTTGAAGACTGAGCTACATGCAGTGTCCAAGCATGCCAAAAAGCTTCAGAGACCTTTCTCAAAGCTTCTTCTTATATAGTAGAAGCAGACCACATCCCTAAGGCAGCTACTCAGCAGCTCCAGTAGATTCAATCATGGAGCTGATTACCAATCTCATCATGGGGGGTAAATACATTCAGCTGCTGAGCCACTCAAAACAAAGCCCAGCCAAGTTGACACATATCCTTAACTACCACAGAGCTGAACAAAAGATTTCAAAGGATACCTTGAGAAGACAAAGTAAAGTATTACAATGAAATGTGAAAGACCTGGAATTAGAAAACCAAAAGTGAAGGCCACACTTGGAATTTCTCAAGCTGAATGAGCTCAAGAAAACCTTCAGGCTTCAAGCTGCAATAGTGAAGGATTCTGTGGGCAAAATATTGAACAATGCAGGAAGCATCAAAAGATGGAAGGAAAACAGTGAGTCACTGTACCAAAAAGAAGTGGTTGACAATCAACCATTTCAGGAGGTAGAATATGATCAAGAACCAATGGTACTGAAGCAAGGAGTCCAAGCTACACTGAAGGAACTGACCAAAAAACAAGGCTCCAAGAATTAAAGAAATACACATTGAGATGTTTCAACAAACAGATGCAACACTAGAAGTGCTTACTCATTTATGCCAGGAAATTTGGAGGACAACTACCTTGTCAATCAACTGGAAGACATCCATAGCACATTTCAAAGAAAGGTGATCCAACAGAATATGGAAATTATCAAACAATTTCATTAATATCACACACAAGTAAAATTTTGCTGAAGATAATTCAAAAACAGTTGCAGCAGCATACTGACAGGGAACTTCCAGAAATGTAAGCTGGATTCAGAAGAGGACATGGAATGAGAGATATCATTGCTGATTTCAGATGGATTTTAGCTGAGAGCAAAGAACACAAAAGGGATGCTTACCCATGTTTTATTGAATATGCAAAGGCATTTGACTGTGTGGATATCAAATTATGGATAACATTATGAAGAATGGGAAGTCTTAATTGTACTCATGAGGAACCTGTACAAAGATCAGGAGGCTGTCATTCAAACAGAACAAGGGGATACTGGATGGTTTCAAATCAGGAAAGGTGTGTGTCAGGGCTACTTCCTTTCACCACACTTATTCAATCTGTACAATGAGCAAATAATTTGAGAAGCTGGACTATATGAAGAATGCAGCATCAGGATTGGAGGATGGTTTATTAACAACCTGCAATATGCAGTTAACACAATCTTGCTTGGTGAAAGTAAAGAGAACTTGAAACACTTAATGATGTCAAAATTGAAGACCAGAGACTATAGTCTTCAGTATGGATGACATAAAGAAAATAAAATCCTCATAACTGGACCAAAAAGCAACATCATGATTGAAGTTGTCAAACATTTCATATTTCTTGGCTCTACAATCAACACACATGGAAGCAGCAATCAAGAAATCAGACATCGAGTTCCAGTAAGATGGTGGAACAGGCAGACAAACTACACAGACCCTCATCAACAAAGAAAAGGGGAACGAATTAACACAGATATAGAAGACAATCCTGGAGCCCTGAGCTTTGAAAGGAAGGATACAGAAGTGGACTAAACTCCAACTAGTAGAAGAACCTGCATGAAAACACCAAAAAAGAAGACATACAGAGCTGTGGTCAGGTCAGGTCAGCGATCCTGATGGCATGGACAGCTTGGATATTGCCAAGAGGGGATAGGACTTAAGAATTAACCTAAAAATTGAACCTGCTAGCCAGGGGCTGCATGGAAGACTGCACTGGTAGCTGATGAATAAAAGGGGAAGCAGATAAGCAGGAGATTGGTTGAGCCATGGACTTTTGGCTGTCCATAGGGTGCAACCATTTTGAATGTCTACAGACAGTTTGACCATTTTGGATATTTAAAATGACAGCATTCACTCAGATTTCAGGCTCCTAAGAATATGCTCCACTTGCTGGGGACTGCAAAGACATTCCAGACACAAACAACTGGAAAGGTGTTATACTCACCTTGTTACTCTTATACCCCACACCCTGTTGGTGAATAAAGGTGCAACCATCCCTCATTCCCACCCACCTCGTGGGCTGGCAAGAATTCCATCCCAGTTGGTGTGCTCCAGTGGAGCCTGGGTGCCCTGCCTTGCCCAGATTTTTTTTTTTTTTTCCTTTTTTTAAGTTTGGTTGTTTTCATTTGTTTTTAAATTATTATTATTACTTTCAACCTTTTTATAATTATTCTTTATTCTTCCCTTTCTGGGTTCTAGTTTTCAGCTTTTTCTCTCTTCTCTGTTCCTGGCCCCCATTTTTTCCTTTCTTATGGTTAAGCCCACTCGATTTTTTCTTTTTGCATTTTTCTCATTTTTTTTCTTATTATTCTCCTACACTACCTCTTTTTTCTTATTCCCTCCTCCTCACATATTGTGGGGTTTTTTATTTTCTTTCTTCCTCTTCCCCTTCCCCTTCCCTTTCCCCTTCCCCTTCCCCTTCTCCTTCTCCTTCTCCTTCTTCTTCTTATGGTTGTTCCTGTGTGGTCATGCAGTGTGTTTTTTGTCCATTAGCTTTTATTTTTTTTTTTTTATGGTTATTCGATAGCTGCTTTTGTCTTACTCAGTGGGAGACAGCAACCATGCCCATATGACGCAACCACACCTGCACTTCCTACAGCTCCACTTACTGAGTAAGAGCCACCAGTTCCTTCTCCACCAGTTGGGCAATGATAAATGGCCACCAAGAAAAGCCTGACTCACCCTTAACTGCTCTTCACAAACAGTTAGCAGAGAACTAAATATAACAATGTCACAATGTCTCAGAGACAAAGACCATCATAGTCCACACAAAGAAGCTAATAAAGCAGTAGAAACAAGGTAGCAGGATACAGATCCAGAACACATCCCTGAGGAAGAAACAGCTTTCAAAATCCCTGATAAGGAATTTAAAAGAATTATATTTAGGTATCTTTAAAGGATTGAGAGACAGATCAAGGAAAACACTGACAAAATTAAGGAAAACACAGACAAAACCATAGAAAAATTTCTGAAGAAAATACAAGGACAAAATAAATTAAAAATTAGAAATGAGACAAAATCTACAGATAGAAATCCAGAAGCAGATTCAGCAAATATTAAAACAATACCACCAAAGGAAATGATAACATGATTCATAGACATGAGCTCAGCACAGAAAATTAATTCTACATTTTCATAAATAGATAAGACATTGAAAGGACAAAGGAGTAGAATTGATCAATGGAAGCCAGAATTAATGATACTGAAGACAAATACCTGAATACATTTTTTGAAAGGGATCAATCAGAAAAAAGATCAAAACAAAATGAAGAAAGCCTAAGGTTCATATGGAATATTATCAAAAGGGATAATCTACAGGTCATTGGAATTCCAGAACAGGAAGAGAAAATGAAAACCACTGAGAAAATTGTCCAAGATTTGTTGGAAGAGAACTTCTCTGATATGATGAAAGATGAGAATATAGCCATTCAGGAAGTCCAACAAACCCAAAACAGGATAAACCCCAAAAGAAAATCACCAAGACATATCATCATCAAACTTACCAAAAACCAAAGACAAAGAAAGAATCCTGAAAGCAGCACAGGAAAAACAAAGTTACCTACAAATGACAACCAATAAGAATAACCTTTGATTTCTCAGCAGAAACCATTCAAGACGGCAGGCAATGGGATGGTATATATAAAACTATGAAAGAGAAAAATTTCCAACCAAGAATTATATACCCAGCAAAGTGGTCCCCAAATATGATAGTGAAATTGGACATTTCCAGATAAGCAGAAATTAAGAGAATTTGTTAAAACCAGACCTACCTTACAAGAGATACTAAAGGGAGTCCTTTGAAGAGAGAACCAATAATAGCAAACAACTGACCATTAATAAACAAGATGATATAATCCAGAAATCAACACAGCTATGGAAGTATCCAAAGTAAAATAAGCTTATAAGATTATGAACAGGGAACCAGAGACATCAATTGACAAATGAGAACAACTACAAAACAAAAAGAGGGAAAAAATAGTGTAGTTATAGAACTTCTAGGAGCTCTGGTAGCATAGTGCCTAAGGCACTTGACTGTTTACCAGAAGGCTGG
>NW_006921758.1:6625855-6627099 GCF_000298275.1 Orycteropus afer afer
CTGACTCGACGGCACATAACAACAACAACCATTTACAATAGCTACCAAAAAAATAAAATACTTGGGAATAAATCTTACCAGGGGAACAAAAGACCTGTACAAAGAAAACTATAAAAGACTACTTCAAGAAACCATAAGAGATCTACATAAATGGAAAAGCATACCATGCCTGTAGATAGGAAGATTGAACATTGTGAAAATGTCAATACTACCTAAAGCAATCAATACATTCAATGAAATCGCAATCCAGATCCCATCAACATTCTTTAAGGATATGGAAAAAGCAATCAGTAACTTTATATGGAAAGGAAAAAGACCTTTGATAAGCAAAACATTATTTAAGAAGAACAAAGTAGGAGGTCTCACACTTCTGGATCTCAAAACCTACTATACAGCCACAGTAGGCAAAACTGCCTGGTAGTGGTACAATGACAGACAAATAGGCCAATGGAAAAGAAATGTTGTTGTTGTTGTTAGATGCCATCGAGTCATTTCTGACTCATAGCAACCCCATGCACAGCAGAACGAAACACCGCCTGATCCCGTGCCAGTTTCATGATCCTTACTATACTTGAGCTGATTTTTGCAGCCACTGTGTCAATCCATCTCATTGAATGCCTTCCCCTTTTTTGTCAAACCTCCAGCTTACCAAGCATGCCATCATTCTCCAGGGAATGGTCCCTTTTGACAACATGACAAAAGTAGGTGACATGAAGTCTGGCCATTCTCTTTTCCAAGGAGCATTCTGGCTGCACATCCTCCAGGACAGATCTGGTAGTTCTTCTAGTAGTCCACAGCACTTTCAGCATTCTTCACCAGCACCACAACTCAAAAGCATCAACTCTTCTTCGGTCTTCCTTTTTCATTGTCCAGCTCTCACATGCATACGAGGTGATTGGAAATATCATTGCTGGTGTCAGGCACACCTTAGTCCTCAAGGAGACATCCTTGGTCTTCAGCACTTGAAAGAGTTCCTTCGCAGCTGACCTGCCCAGAGCTATATGTCATCTAGCATTCTGACTGCTGTTTCCATGGGTGTCAATAGGAGAATAAAGCAACGTGAATTCTTCAACAACCTCAATCTTTTCTCCATTTATCGTGATGCTGCTTATTGGTCCAGTTGTGAGGATTTTTGTCTTCTTTATATTGAGATGTAATCCATACTTCAGACTGTATTCTTCAACCTTCATAAGTAAGTGCCTCAAGTCCTCACTTTCAGCAAGCAAACTTGTATCATCAGCATA
>NW_006921758.1:6629415-6629903 GCF_000298275.1 Orycteropus afer afer
GCTCACTAATGCCAAGGATGTCAATTTTATGTGTTCCATTTCCTTTTTGACAACTTCCAATTTTCCTAGATTCATACTTTGTACATTCTATGTTCCAATTATTGATGGATGTTTGTCACAGTTTCTCCTCAATTTGAGTTGTGCCACGTCAGCAACTGGAAGTCTCAAAAGCTTTGCCTTATCCATATGAGTAAGGCTGATTTTACTCTGATAATGCAGCTCTTGCCCAGTCCTATTTTGAGAACTTTCTAACCTAAGTGACTCATCTTTCTCCTCTGTATTGGACAATGTTTCCAGACTATTCATGAAGTTGTACAGTAATGTATCAGACAGTATTTCTCTGCTATTCATAAGGTTTTCCCTGGCCAATGCTTTGAGAAGTGGATGACCTCTTCCTTCTTCCTAGTCTGTCTCAGTCTGCAAGCTGGGCTGATACCTGTGCACCAGGTGCACCCCACTGGGTTTGAAACACCAGTGGCACAGCCTCA
>NW_006921758.1:6631143-6635482 GCF_000298275.1 Orycteropus afer afer
TTCCTTCTGAGGAGTGGCTGGTGGGTTTGAACCGCCAGCCGTCTGGTTAGCAGGCAAGTGTCTTAGCCACTATGCTATCAGAGCTCCCCATGTAAATCAAAACAAAAACATGATACTATCTTGCCCCAGCACTAGTAGTAAAGTTCAACAAGACAGAAAATAACAAATGCTGGCAAGAATACAAAGAGATTGAGACCCTAATACATTGCTGGTGGAACTGTGAAATAATACAACCATTGTGGAAAGCAGTATGGTGATTCCTTAAAGAGTTAGAATTAGAAATAACATTTGACCCAACAATTCCATTACTAGGTATATATCCTAAAGAAATGAGAGCCATGACAAGAACAGACATACGCACAGCCATGTTCATCCCAGCACTATTTACAATAGCCAAAAGATGGAAACAGCCTAGGTGTCCATCAACTGAGGAATGGATAAACAAAATTTGGTACATACACACAATGGAATACTATGCCACCCTACGAATAACATAGAATCTGCAAAACACTGCATAAAGTGGATGAACTTGGAAGACATTATGCTGAGTGAAATAAGTCAATCACAGAAGAGCAAATATTATATTAGTCAGTCATTGTAAAAAGTCAAGGAAAGGTCTATATATGGAAGGAAATTTTCTTTGTTGGTTACCAGGGTTGGAAGAGTAGGGGAGGGAACACTGTTCAATAGGTAGAGACCAGTATTGATTTGGGTGAAGAGAATGGAGATGTACCAAATGTGAGTGATCAACACAGTGGCACTGAGGAGGAGGAAGACACAGAGAGATACATGGGAGGTACAGACAACAAAGAGTAACCCTTTTGTGCATACAGTACTGTGTTGTCAGTGAATCAAATATGGATATATGGGTGGATAAATGGGTGGATACATGGGTGGGCAGGCTGAACTATTAGGTATGTCTATGCAGGGGGGAGTGTGCCCAAGACCATGAATGAGGTTGGCAGACAATGTTTCTACAAGTATATTTATATGTTCTGTAAGAATTCCCAAGTATATAGTAGAACTGACAAGGGGCAAGGTTTTGGACACTTCTTGGCCACAGCCAGCTACTCAGAGCAATCCAGTAGTTGGACTTGTGGGCTCGAGACCATAGTCACAAGGGACATCAAGCTCCATTGGCATAACATACAATACAAAAACATTGTTTCATATCCTTCTTTGGAGAGTAGTGACTTGGATCTTAAAAGCTTTCGAGCAGCCATCTAGATGCAACAATGGGCCTCTCCTCAACCAGAGCAAAGAAGAATAAAGAGAAACAAAGACACATGGGAACAATTAGTACAAGCAGCTGTATACCATGCGATTCTCAGCCTATATGCCTATGAGACCAGAAGAACTAGATGGTGCCCAGCTACCACTGTCAACCACTTGGAGGGGGATCTATGTAGGAGATACTGGCTAGAATGGGAGAACAATGTGGAACAAAACTCAAAATCATTTGGGGTGGAGGGGGAAGGAACCAGCTTTGCTGGTCTGATAGAGCCATAGTGGTGGTGGAACCACTGAGACCATGGCCCCTAGGTGTCCTTCAAGTCTGGAACTGAACCCACTCCCATGACTTCCAGCAAAACAAAAGACAGGCGTGTGAGCTGAACACTTACATTAGGTAGGTGCACTCCTTGGATAGATCAATCATGGGAGAATCGAAGGGCTGTGTATGCACAGGGAGACAGCTGAGGGGTGGCGAGGGGAGTGCATGGGAGGAAGGACACAGGGAAGAGGTAACTATGGGGAGGAAGTAGGAGGGGAGCTGTTGCATTGTGGGAAATTGCAGTCAATGTCATGAGACAAAGTGTATGTGAGCTGCTGTATGGAAAGTGAATTTGCTCTGTAAACTTTCACCCAGATCACAATAAAAATTTACAAAAAAGATTTCAGACATCGTAATGCACTGGCCAAATCTACTGCAAAAAAACTCTTTGCTCTTGAAGAACAAAGATGTTACTTTGAAGACTAAGGTACACCTGACCAAAGCCAGCGTATTTTCAATTGCTTCATTTGCATGTGAAAGCTGGACAATGAATAAGACCAAAGAATAAATGATGCCTTTGAAATTTTATGTTGGTGAAGAATACTAAAAATACCATGGACTGTCAGAAGAATGAACAAATCTATCCTGGAGGAAATGCAGCCGGAATGCTCCTTAGAGGTGAGAATGGGCAGACTTTGTCTCACCTAGCTTGGTCATTGTCAGAAGGGACCAGTCCCTAGAGAAAGATATCGTGCTTGGTAAAATGGAGAGTCAGAGGAAATGGGGATGAACTTGAACTAGATAGATTCACACAGTAGCTGTAGCAATGGGCTCCAGCATATCAAGGATTATGAGGATGGCACAGGACTGGCAGTGTTTTGTTCTGTTGTACACAGGGTCGCTATGAGTCAAAATTGACTCAACGGCCCCTAACAACAACTTCTGCTCCAGGGTTTAGAGTTGCATATTATATTTCTTTACCTCCTTTTTATTTGAATATTTCTTTATTGCTTTCTCGCCCCTCATCCCATGTTTTCTTTTATATATGTATATAATAAAAAGAAAAATTAAAACTTCACTATTTCTGTAAGAATCACATTTGGACATTTTTGAGATTTTATTTTTATTGGTGTTATTTTTCCTTTAAAATTTGTCAAATTAAAGTAGGATGGACTAAGTGCAAATACACAGCTTTTGTGATGTTGTTGTTGTTATGTGCCGTCTAGTCGCACCTGACTCATAACGACCCCTCCTTGGGCTTCCAAGGCAGTATCACTATGAAAGTAGATTGCCCAACCTTCCTTCCAAGAAGTGGCTGGTGGGTTTGAACCACCAGCCTTCTGGTTAGCAGTCAAGTGTCTTAGGCACTATGTTACCAGAGCTCCCAGCTTTTGTGGTATCATTTAAAAATTCTAAATCTCAGTTAATATTTTCCTCTTTTAGCATAACTATTCCAAAGAATATTTTAACCTACTACACAGGCAGAGTAAAATACAAAACATAGCAGAACATAAGAAGATATAGTCTGCCTCATTTTCATTATTTCATGGAATAAACACCCTATTCATGACTTTGGAGATTTTTATTGGTTTAGTTTGTTACAGAATAAGATCTAGATTACCTATCCTGAAGTTCAATGCCCTTCACAATCTGAACCAATTATTTGTTCTGTTTTTTTTTTTTTTTTGTCTAAACAATGATTCAAGGAGCTCTGGTGGTATAGTGCCTAAAGCATTTGACTGCTAACCAGAAGGCTGGCAGTTCAAATCCACCTGCTACTCCTCAGAAAGATGACTGGTTAATCTACTTCCATAATGATTTACTGCCTTAGAAAGCCAAGGTGGTTGCTATGAGTGGGAGTTGACTCAATAGCAGTGAGTTTTTTAGTTTTGGGAAACAATGATTCACTCATTCAGTATGTATTGAAGTCCTAATATGTGCCAGACTATTTCTGCTGTTCCCTATACAACGTCAATCACATTGATCAATTACAATTGGGCTAAAATATACCTCATATATTTTCTTCTCCATGTTCTCCAAACACTCTCAAGTGTCCAGGATGCCCTTCCTGTCCTTCCCATCTATTCCATTTCTTTTACTCTTTTAAGACACAGCTCAAAATTTTCTGTTCCATGAAATTATCCTTTCTTCCTGAGCCCACAGAGAACTTGTCCCACCTGAAGCTACTGCTTGTCGGAGTTGTCATTAAACAAATATAACTCCTGGCTTGTCTAACTAACTTCTTTTCCTTAGACTAGAATCTTCTTGTTGCTGTTGTTGTTATGTGCTGTCGAGTTGGACCCGACTCATAGCGACCCCCCCCTTGGGTTTCCAAGGCATGATCACCATGGAAGTTATACTGAGGAGTGGCTGGTGGGTTTGAACCGCCAGCCTTCTGGTTAGCAGTCAAGTGCCATAGGCACTACACTACTAGAATTCTTAAACACATAGTAGTGACTCCTTGGAAGTAAAGTTGGGCAATCGATTCTGTAGTGATATCGCCTCGGAAACCCAAGGAGGGGTCGCTATAAGTTGGGTCCGACTCAATGGCACATAACAACAACAACAACAGTGAAGTAGATTTAGGATATAGATGCTTTCAGCAGAACTAAGACCTATAAAACAAATCCATGAAGATGTTCTTCATTTCCCATCTTCCTACCATCCTTTTGTTCACCTTCCCAAAGAGGTAATCCCTACTCCTGTAATACTGGTAGTCTTTCCTCTGAATCTGCACATCCCTTTTTAATCGTGGGGCCCCCATAACATATACTCATGCCTTTGGACTGTAGTTATTCTTGAGCTATGATACTTTATCTAGGTTGGGGGGGTAAACAACAAAAAAAC
>NW_006921758.1:6635750-6656279 GCF_000298275.1 Orycteropus afer afer
TTGAAGGACCAGCCTTCTGGTTAGCAGTAAAATGACTTAGGCACTACGCCACCAGAGCTCCTTACAGATGAAAATAAGAACATTAATTCTCACTTACATGTAGCCTCAATTGACTAGTAATGCCAACGAGATGGATCAGTGCCCAAGTTTCTGTGAGTTATTCCCAAGCAACTCAAAAGCACCCATCCTTTGGGGGGGGACTACACCAGCAACCGTGGGAAATAGCAAGATAAACAAGATACGGCCTCTGACCTTGAGGGGCTCATAATTAAGAGAAGAGACACAGATACAAATACTGCTAATACCAATCAGATGATGAAAAACCCCCACAGTTAATACAGTCGAATGCTGAGGGAGTGGAAGGAAGAATAGATTGATTCTAAAAGGGAATGAAAGAAAGGTTTCCCTGAGGAAATTGTATCCAAGTTTGAGGATCCTATTTGATAGGACAAACTCAATTTATTTCCCATCAGAGACCTACTTTCACATAGGTGGTTTGAGATTCCTTTAAGAGGCTGGTCAAAACTGGAAAACCATCAGTTACAGAGAGGGGGAAAAATGTGTCATGTTAACTTATTTTGATGCCTAATTCTTCTGAAATTAAAAACTCAGAAGGGTATACATATCCAGGTCAATTAAAAGTAAAAAGCCTTGGTGACACACTAATAGCTTCATTCCACTTACTTTTGAAAGTCAATTTTAATAGAAATATTACAAGATAAATATTAAAAGATTGCTTCAGGGCAGCTGCCTCAGAAATCTGAAGCTGCCACTCTCAGTACCTCAGCCATTGCCCGCTGTTAATCCAAAGCAGCCACAGACTTTCTTCTCTGTACCAGTTATATACTGTGCTGTCATGGCTCATTGAGTGCCATAGGACACAGATGTGTGTGTGTGTGTGTGTGTGTGTGTGTGAATACAAGATTTGAATCTGAGTGGAAAACAGCGATCTTCACAAGACTGTCCTAAGAAAAGATTGCAAGTCTACCTGAATTGATTTATTCTTCTCCTTAGAACTATTCTATAACTGTTCAAATTACATAGGGATCCAGATGAGCCAGCTTCTGAAACTAAATACATATATCTGGAATTGTTTTTAGCAGTCTCCATGACTATTCCTGGAGGTGCCTCGTCTTCTCAGAACCCATGTTTTCACACACATGAAGGAGCAAAACCGCACCACCCACAGACCCTAAAATTTACACTGGCTCATCATTCAGTTAAAAATCTTTCTTAAATTCCCTTCCTTATTATTCTGAATGTCTTCCTATTTCCTGAGATGCCTTCACCTCTGTCTGCTCCTTCTTCATTCTGTGCAATCAATATCAACCAGCAAGACCTGGAAAGGACTACTTTCCCATCCCACCAATAAATCCTGTCAACTGAGGCTACTGCCTCCAGAAAAGCCTCTTTGCTGCCGTTTTTCCCAGACTAGTTCTTCCTGGTAAATTACTCTTCTCTCAAAGAGGCTTTTATGGCACCTCTGCTCCAAAGTCATTTATAACATTAAGTCCAAACTCATAGGATATAATAGAGCCCCCTCCAATCTGGCATCTTCCTCTAAACAACCATGAATTTCCTCAATTCTATTTCTTCTCACATCTTATTCTCCCTGCCTGCAAAATTCTCCCATCTTTTCTTCACGCTTTTAAAATATTTCCACTTCATCAAGGAGAATCGACTCGATGGCAGTGAGTTTGGTTTGGTTTTTGTATTCAACAATGAAGCTATAGAATAGCAGAACTAATCTTGGACTTTAAGTAGAAAACCTTGTCTTTTCATATTTTGCACTTCATACAATTTGGGAGCTCTGGTGGCATAGTGCCTAAGGCACTTGACTGCTAACCAGAAGAATGGTGGTTCAAACCCACCAGCCACTCCTCAGAAGGAAGTTAAGCAATCTTCTTCCATAGAGATTCCACTCAGAAACCCAAGAAGGGGTCACTATGAGTCAGGATCAACTTGACAGCAGTGGAAATTTAACTTTTGAATTCTCAAATAGAGAATAAGGTTCTTGAGGACAAGGGACTATTGTCGGCTTCCTTGTCTCACTCTCAGCAACTTGAACCAATTCTACTCATGAATGAATGTATGAGGAAATGCATGCATGCATGCATGAGAAACCTCTATAAATCATTCCAGAATTGTCCCAGGACCCTGCCAGCAGGGGTATGTGATTTACATATACACAGGCATCCCTCATCCTGCCAATTCAGAGCTCTTAAACTTTTGAGACCTGTTTGCAAAACAGCTTATCTTTCCCTGTAGATAATATACCTGGCACTAAACCAAAGCCACTTATATATAAGTTTTTTAAAAAATAAAAGTACAGTTGACTTTCTGATAGTCTCTATGCTTCCAGCTTTTGACGGAGATCAGCCCCAGGCATGCCAACCTTGGAAAAGAAAATCTTTTTCATAGGGCACAAAACCTGGAAAAGCAAGAGAGATATGTGTTCTTCACAAAAATTGCTAAGCAATTTTTTTCCCACACATCTGAGGTTTATAAAACTGCCTCTAATTTAGACTAATGTTTGGGTGTTGATTAGGAACACATACCCAAACATCCTAATCCTATCCCCATCCCAAATAACTTCAAATGTTTTCATCCACATCCAATTCACATTCACAGCAGCCACAGTCGCACATGATTCCTTGATGGAAATAACTGGGAAGAGGAGAAAGGACAGACAGTATTCAAAGGAAAGCTGACTGTCTAGTGTAATAGGAGAGATCATATCACACGGATAGCTCCTGACGCGCTCTTGGCTGTTGGTCTATCCTTTTAGTGCTTTCTTAGTGATTTGTTCAAGGGGCTCTGCTTTGTTTCACTTGCAGACTATTTTAACATTGTTGTGGGTAAACACAGTGTCACCAGATTTCCCGTCTTTCCTGGGTCATTTTTCCTGGTTATATAAATGTTTGTCTTAATCCAACTTCTTCCTCTGTACTATTCAAAATGTTTTTCTATGCTTCTAGTCTGCACAGGGTCAGTGTGCTAATTACCAAATGAGATGAAGATGAAAGAGTCTATGTCTTTGGGGCCAAATATCTAGGCTACACGTCTTCAGGCATCATCATTTAAAAAAAAAAAAAAAAATTCAGTGTTATCCATCCAAGCACCTTTCAGCCTCACATGTTGTTTCAAATTATTAAATGACAGCTTTGATGGACTCAAGTAGAAAACTCAGTACCCCAAGATCCAATAATCACTGTTTCTTTTGTGATTGTCAAAAGGAGAGACTGCAAGCAGGTATGCTGATTCATCAGTGGGTTTTCTTCAGCTCCAACCTTGCACATTGTGGGGAGAAGTCTAAGTTGAATGTGAATGCTCCACAGTTTTCCCACCATCCAAACTGTGTTGTATTTGGCAAGTGGTTTTCTGGAAGGAGAACAACACATTAAGCTCTGGCCCTGACATAGTTTGTGATAAGCTTAACTGAATTCAAGAAGGAACAATTCTTGCCAACTGTTCTTACACTCTTATAATTTCTCATGCACACAGAGAAGGAAAAGAAAAAAAAAAGAAACCTCAAATAAAGCTTGAATATTTCAAAATTAATTTGATATATACACATTAATTAATCCTGATACTATTTTGAAGTGATTTTAAAATTTCAAACAATCCTATGATCATTTACAGAAATAGACTAAAATAGTAATGATAGAAACAGAACAGAAATATGTCATGTAGTTGTTTAAAAAAAAAAAAAAAAAAGCTTCCTATTCAACCAAAGATGAACAGAAAATAAGCCATTTTGCAAAAAGCCAACATAGCTGAAATAATCATAGACTGATTTGTCTACTTTATGAACAATGCCTATATTTTTGTGAGCCTCATAACAAGAACAGTATTTCTATCTCTATGGAAGTAGATTGTCCAATCTTCCTTCCGAGGAGTGGCTGGTGGGTTTGAACCACCAGCCTTCTGGTCAGCAGTCAAATGCCTTAGGAATTATGCCACCAGAGCTCCCTTTTTAATGGTAGAGGATAAAAATTCTATGACCTAAAATCCAGCAGCCTCCAACTTTTACTCATCTAAGGCCACCATACCTTTGGGAAATAATTTTAGTTGTAAGGGGATGATTCATTCAGTACACAAATTCTACCATAGATAAAGCTAAAAAGTAAGTTAAAGTTTAGATCACAGTTTAGAGAGAAAATACCTATAGAAACTTTCCAGGGCCCATAACAATAATTTTTTAAATGATTTTTAAAATATCTTAGAGTGTAAGGGGAGATCTCCAATGAGTTCAGGGCAGTACTAACACTGAGGAACAAGAGACTGAAGAAATGACCCAGAGCTGTACTCTGTAATATGGATTTATTAGGACTTATGTACAAGAAGTTCAGAGGTGGCAGGCTGGACAAAGAGGAAGAGAGAGAGAACCACATTGCTGTAGAGCTACAGGTGAGTTATATACTGTAGTACACAAAAAAGGCTCATTGCCAAGTCTCACATAACTATTGACTCCCATTCCTGTATACCTACATTCCAAGAAGCAGAGCTTTGAGTCCAGGTGTTGCAGTAAATCTCTCAGGGCTGTTTCAAGGCTTAGCTTACAGCCTAGCACCTCCACAAAAACAATGGTCAAAACAAGGCAGCCTCTCAAGCCCCTGCAGTGGCTTGTCAGAACCATTGCCATCTTTAGGTAAGCACAGTTTTCACCCTAAACTCCACCATGTACCCTAAGATGGCCCTTACAATCTTATCCTGCCAGCCTTCCACAGTACCCCTTGAGCCAGGGCAGTAGAAATACATTGCAGCCACTGGGTCTATCCATCTCGTTGAGGACCATCCCCTTCTTTGATGACCCTCCACTTTACCATGCATGATATCTTTCTCCAGGAAATGGTTCTTTCTGACAACATGACCAAAGAAGATGAGATAAAGTCTGGCCATTCTCGCTTCCAAGGAGCATTCTGGCTGCACTTCTTCCAGGACAGATTTGTTAGTTCTTTTAGCAGTCCACGGTGCTCTTAGTATTCTTCTCCAACACCACAACTCAAAAGTATCAACTGTTCTTTGGTCTTCCTTATTCATTGTCCGGCTCTCACATGCATATGAGCAATTGAAAATACCAAGCCTTGGGTTAGGTGCACCTTAGTCTTCAAGGAGACATCTTTGCTCTTCATTACTTGAAAGAGGTCTTTTGCAGCAGATTTGCCCAATATAATACATCATCTGATGTCTTAACTGTTGCTTCCATTGGTGTTGATTGTAGAGCCAAGTAATATGAAATCCTTGACAACTTCAATCTTTTCTCCATCCACTGTGAAGCTGTTTACTGGACCAGTTGTGAGGACTTTTATTTTCTTTATATTGAGGCATATAATCCATACTGCAGACTGTAGTCTTTAATTTTCATCAGTAAGTGCTTCAAGTCATCCTCACATTAAGCAAGGAAATTTGTGTCATCTGCGTACTGCAGTTAATGAGTCTTCTTTCAATCTTGATGCCATGTTCTTCTTCATATAATCCAGCTTCTCAAATTATTTGCTCAGCATAAAAGTTGAGTAAGTATGGTGAAAGGGTATAACCTTGATGCACTCCCTTGTTCTGTTCAAAAGACAGCCTCCTTATCTCTGTACAGGTTCCTCATGAGTACAATCAAGTGTTCTGGAATTCCAGTCTTCTCAATGTCATTCATAATTTGTTATAATCCACACAATCGAATGCTTTTGCATAGTCAATAAAACATAAGTGAACATCTTTCTGGTATTCTTTCCCTTCAGCTAAGATCCATCTGACATCAGCACTGATATCCCTCATTGCATGTCCTCTTCTGAATCCAGCTTGCATTTCTGGAAGCTCTTTCAATATACCACTCCAACCGTTTTTGAATTATATTCAGCAAGATTTTACTTGCATGTGATATTAATGATATTGTTCGATAATTTCTACATTCTATGTGATCACTTTTCTTTGGAATGGGTACAAATATGGATCTCTTCTAGTCAGTTGGCCAGGTAGCTGTCTTCCAAATATCTTGGCATAGCCAAGTGAGTGTCTCTGGTGGAGTATCCATTTGTTGAAACATCTCAATGAGTATTTCATCAATTCCAGGACCCTTGTTCTTCACCAATTCCTTCAGTGCAGCTTTGACGTCTTCCTTCAATACCACTGGTTCTTGATCATATGCTACCTTGTGAAATGGATGAACATCAACCAATTCTTTTTGGTAGAGTGACTCTGTGTATTCCTTCCATCTTCTTTTGATACTTCCTGCATCATTCAATTATTTTCTCCCACAGAATCTGTCAATATTAGAACTCAAGGCTTAAATTTTTTACTCACTTCTTTCAGCTTGAGAAATGCTGAGTGTGTTCTTTCCTTTTGTTCTCTAATTCCAGCTCTTTGTACATTTCATTATACTCAAAAAAACACTGCTGTCAAGTTGGATCCAACTCATAGCGACCTGTCCTTGAGTTTTCCAGTCAGCATCACTACGGGAGAAGATTACCCAGTCTTCCTTCTGAGGACTAGCTGGTGGGTTTGAACCACCAGACCTCTGGTTAGCTGGCAAACCTTAGGCACTATGCCACCAGAGCTCCTCATTTCATCATAGTAATTGGCTTTGTCTGCTTGAGCTGCTCTTTAAAATCTTCTGTTCACCTCTTTTATCTTGTCATTTCTTCCATTTGGTTTAGCTAGTCTCCATTCAAAGGCAAGTTTCAGAGTCTCTTCTGACATTCATTTTGGTCTTCCTTTCTTGTCTTTTTAATGACCTCTTGCTTTCTTTATAGATGATGTTCTTGATGTCATCCCACAATCCCTCTGGTTTTTGGCCATTAGGGTTCAATGCATCAAATCTATTCTTTAAATGGTCTCTAAATTCAGGAGGGATATAATTAATGTCTTATTTTGGCTCTCGTGGACTTGTTTTAATTGTCTTCAACTTCAACTTTAATATGCATATGAGCAGTTGATGGTCTGTTCCACAATCAGCTCCTGGCCTTGTTTTGACCAAAGATATTGCGCTTTTCCATTACTTCTTGCCACAGATGTAGTCAATATGATTCCTGTGTATTCATCTGGTGAAGTCCATGTGTATAATCATCACTTATGCTGTTGAAAAAAGGTATTTGCAATGAATAAGTCATTGGTCTTGCAAAATTCTATCATGCGATCTACAGCGTTATTTCTATCACCAAGGCCAAATTTTCCAACTACTAGTAAGTCTTCTTTGTTTCCAACTTTTGCATTCCAGTCGCCAGTGATAATCAACATATCTTGATTGCATGTTCAATCAATTTCAGGCTCCACAAGTAGGTAAAAATCTTCAATTTATTCATCTTTGGCTTTGGTGGTTGGTGCATATATTTGGATAATAGTAGTACTAACTGGTCTTCCTTGTAGGCGTATGGATACTATCCTATCACTGACGGGGTTGTACTTCAGGACAGATCTTGAAAGAGTCTTTGTGATGGTGCCACACCATTCCTTGTCAATTTGTCATTCTTGATATAGTAGATCATATGGTTGTCTGATTCAAAATGGCCCAAACCAATCCATTCCAGGTCACTAATGCCTAGGACATCTATTTTTATGAGTTTCATTTCATTTTTGACATCTTCCAATTTTCCTAAATTCGTACTTCCTGCATTCCATGTTCCAATTTTTAATGGATGTTTGCAGCTGTTTCTGCTCATTTTGAGTCATGCCACATCAGTCAACGGAAGTCCAGGAAGCTTTACTCTATCCATATGGTTAAGGTCAACCCTACTCTGAGGAGTCAGCTGTTTCCCAAAATTTGAGTGCCCTCTAACCTAATGGACTCACCTTCTGGCATTATGTCAGACAATGTTTCAGGGCTGTTCATAAAGTTTTCAAGTAATATATCAGACAGTGTTTCCCCTGCTATTCATAAGGTTTTCACTGGCCAATTCTTTGAGAAGTGGATGGCCTCTTCCTTCTTCCAAGTCTGTCTAAGCCCGGAAGTTCCACTGAAATCTCTCCACCATGGGTAACCCCACTGACATTTTGCAACACGATGGCATAGCATCCAGCCTCACAGCAACATGTAAGCCACCACAGGACAACAAAGCGACAGACAAGTTCATCTCTCTTAATTGTTCCTAATCCCTCTGCACCTGCCTACCTCAGGCCCTTAATATAGAGCCACACCCAAGCAGAAAGCAGCCTCCAAAGCCCTTGCCCATCTACCTCAGGCCCCAGCCTTAATATAGAGCCACACCCAATCATAAAGCAGCCTCCAACCTCCCAACCTGCCTACCTCAAGACCCTGCCTTAATATAGAGCAACACCAAAGCAAAAAGCAGCCTCCAAGCCCCCAGACATAGGCAGACCTAGATTATGGACACACATGGTTTTTGGTGGCCTTAGGTGTAAAAAGAGTATAATCTCTAAATTCTGCTCAAAGCCTAAGCCCCATTGTGCAGAAAAGGCAAACCAACAGGGTCCTGTTTGCCAAATCCAGGGTAGGGGGATTATAGTCTCTCCCATGGCCCAGTCTTGTGGCAAAGGCAAAAGCAAGTTAACCTGTGCTCCTGTTTGGCATAGCCCAGTATTTTCAGAGAGTGATTGCCCCTGAATACTTAGGATGGTGTCTGGTCCCCTAGTCAATAGTGTATATGCACTTGGGTGAATTTGCTCTCAAATTCATTTAAGATCTGAATGGCAACTGGAAGCTTCTTAGTCCATCCTGTGAGTAACTGAGTTTCTTGCCTCATCTGTTCCTTCAATAGCTGTTCATTCCTTCTATCAGGCCAGCAGTAGTGGGGTTATATGGCAAATGAAAGTACAAGTATATATCATTCTGGTCTGTCTAGTGAAATGGGTTCCTTGATCACTGTCTATGTCTGTAGGAATCCCATAGGCCACACAGAGGTGTCTCAGACTAGGAATAATGGCCTTTTTCAATGGCTCTCTTACTAGGATAGGCTTGGAGAAACTTTTTCATAGTGTCCATACAGGTCAGAGCACACTTACACCCTTCAAATATAGGCAGAGGTCCTGTATAATCCACTTGCCATTGTCAGGCAGGTTCACTTGCATGTATCCAGGACAATGGGGAAGCGTTTTGAAACATTCTAAGGGGCAACTATCGCAAGCTTCAACTAAGTCTCTATTGGACAGGGGCAGACTCAAGCTTTTGGCTATGGCCCATACAGTTCTTTGTCCCTTATGGCCCATTTTCTGGTATAACCAAACCACTATGTCCTCTACAGAGAAGTCCTCCACTACCCATATCCTCATCAGGATATCTGCTCATGCATTCTCTGGTGGTGTGGTGGCTGAGTGGGCTGGCAAGTCATACACCACAACATCCATACACTTGATTTAATCTAGGAGTTTTTGCCACATTTGTGCACCCTATAAGGGATGACCAGCTATTATTCACTGTTGTTTTTCCCAATGTAAGAGCCACAGGTGAGTCCTTTATAAATTGCCCAACTGTTTGTGCACAAAACAACTGGACTAGGTTTATGCATAAGAACCATTCATGCTGCTCATAGTTCTGCCCACTGACTGCTCTTTCCTTTACCTTGATCCATCCAAATGTTGTCTATTTGTGGGTGCATGGCAACAATTGTTCACCATAGGGTATTACTCCATGCTGTCCCCTCTGTATGCCACACAGTTTCAGGGATACGTCCTATTCCTTCCTTGACAAAGGAAGGGAGGTCAGGGGCTTCGATAAATTCCTAGGTGACAGTTTCAGTGGTAACATATGACACTAGAACCAGGAGAGTATGTAATTCAGTATCAAGAGGACTGTTGGTTAGAGTACTTCTTTGCTGTAAATAGGCATGCCACTTGGCCACAGTGGTGGTATGAACTATTCCAGATCGGAGTTTGCTGAAAACATCTTGCAACCACCCCACCACAGGTTATTTTGTTCTTACTACTAGGGTTAATCTTTTTGTTATTTCTTTGTTATGCTTTCTATACATAGGAGACTACAATACACTGCACATAACTGCTTCTCCAAAATACTGTATCTTTCTTCTGTTCCTCACCATAACTGAGACCAAAAACCTAATAGTACTCTTTTATGCCCCTGATTTTGCCACAAGCCCTAGCTAAAAACTTCTGGATAACTGGCTACATCTAACTCATAGGGCTGTCCCTGCACTAAGACAGCCAAAGATTGTATCTGTTTTACAGCCACCTTAGCTGCCTGAAAGGCCGCTTCTTCTGTAGTACTCCAATACCACCAAGCCCCCTTTTAAACTAAGCAGTATAAGGGGCTTAATATTTTGGCCACGTGGGGAATGAAGGGACAGCAATAACCAAGAAGACCTACAAAGGTTTGTACATCTTTTGGAGTTTGGGGTTGAGGATAGGATTGTATCTTTTCTATTACAGCTTCTTGTACCACTTTTATTTATCCAACCACATAACACCCAAGAATTTAACAAACCAAGTCCCTGGAGCTTGTTTTCATTGACAGCCCATACTTGCTTCCTGAGGACAGCTATCATGGAGGAGCTTGCTTATTGCAACACAGAAAGAGAATCAAATGTTAACATGACATCATCTATATAATGGAGGAACTCCCTCTGTGTGGGACCACATAGTGAGGCCCCTGGTCATCAAGCTATGACAGATAGTGTGGTTGTTGTTGTTGTTGTTTGCCGTCAGTAGGGCTGTGTAAATAACCTTGTGGTAGCACATTGAATGTCCACTATTCTCCAACCCAGGTAAAAGCAAATTGTTCTTCACTGTTGGGATTTAATGGGATACTGAAAAAGGCATTAGCCAAATCCAGTACAAAATGATATGTTCTCAAAGCTTCCCCATTTTTTTTTTTTTTTTTTTACCAGTAGAACTATGTTTGGTACAGCCACATGCAAAGGAAGAGTCACTTTGTTTAATTCCCAGTAGTCCACAGTCATTCTCCAAGAACTGTTAGGCTTTTAGAGGCTACACTGGACTATTAAAGAGGCTGTGTGTTGGTATTACTGTGACTTGAGCTAACTTTCTCACTGCAGCTGTCATCTCTTTATGACCACTAGGGAGTTGACACTATTTCAATGCTGCTATTGAATATGGTAGGACCTCTGGTAGCATAGTGCCTAAGGCACTTGACTGTTAACCAGAAGGCTGATGGTTCAAACCCACCAGCCACTCCTTGGAATGAAGGTTGGGCAATCTACTTCTGTAGTGATACTGCCTTGGAAACCCAAAGAGGGGTCATTATGAGTTGGGTCTGACTCCACAGCAATGATTGCCTTGCCTTTATTGAATATGGCCATGACAGCACAACAGGGGTCCATTTAGTTTGCTTCTCTGTACAACAGGTTTTATAGTTCTTACCCACAGGTGGAATTCTCCTGCTGTTGTCTTCAAGGTACAGCCAGTGGGGACATCCATGCCTAATACGTATCCAGGAAAGAGTGAAATGCACACCTCCTAGGCTCAGGATATTAGCCGCCCAATTTGTAACATTAGAATCAGCCAGCACCCTCACACCAACCCTTCACGATAGCCACTAACAGCATTTATGGGACCTTTGAAATTGTTAATATTCCCATAAATGAGGGAGCATTCAGCCCCAGTGTCCACCAGAGCAAATACCTATTGTTTGTTTTGGGGCATCCAATAGATGGTAAGTTCCACATGTGGCCTCTGATCCTGAACTAATCTGACAAAAAGCCAAAGTTCTGGGGGACCTTGCCCTGACTGTTTGCTCTGTGGGTAAAGGTGACTTCCATGTATCTCCTTCAGAAGACATTGTCAGTTATGCCATTCATCCTCTGTCTTCTCCTGTGACCTACTGCTCTGGTTTCAGTTTCTTCCACAGTCTGACCAATACAGCATTAGGCTGCTTATCAATTTTTTCTATTGAGGTTTCCAGCCAGATCAAGTCCTACCACATTTGCTTAGAAGTTACTTGTATGAGCTCTTTCATGTTCTTTTCCCCTCATTATTTGCCCCCTTCCATGGGCTGGTGGACATCTGTGATGCATACGTTCCGTTTCCCTGTCCTTTCCATTTCCCCTAAATCAGCTGTGGGTTTGGCAGCTCATGAGACCAGCTGCCCAACTAAGCGGTTTAAGATAGAGACTAGAGCTCCCTGCCATTGACTAGGGGCTGAAGGCAGGATAGCATCTTTCATTCCTGCAGGCCTCAGTAATGCTTGGCGTGTATGGCATGCTTCATCATGAGTTCTCTTATTACCTCATAATTTTTCCAATGTGGACAAGTGAAGAGAGGCTGCAGGGACATACCCTTCATTAAGCCAGGCAGCCTTACAGGTGGCTACAATCCTATTTAGCAGAGAAAGTACATGGTTCTCATTTATTGCTATATACAGCCTCTGCTGAAAGGTGGGGTGTGTTGTAACCAAAGCTAATTGAGACATCTCTATTGCTGAGAGGCCAGTACCTTCTGCCCCCATATCCCAGAGCTACAACAGCCAAGCTACTATAGATTCACACCCTTTCTGGTGAAATTTGGAGGCCAGGCCTACTAACTCAGTGACAATATAATCCCTCATGGATAGAAGCTGCTTTATTTAGGGAGCAGGGAGCAGGTTTTCAGTGGCAAATCCATCAGGGCATGCCTGTGTGGCTTTCATTTTCATCACCTATATGGGTCACACTTCAAACACTCAGATCTCTACTTCCTCATTCCATTCCTTCTTAGAAGAGGAGAAGGAGCTCTCACATGGATCCCACAACTTTGGGTCCCAATCAGCTTGCGCAACCATTGCTCTCACCGTCTGATGAAGAAGACACTATCCTTTCAGTTTAGCCACCCTACAAGCTAAAATCTCTACCCTGGCTTCTTGCTCACACAGTTGGGACACTAATGTTTTTGCAATGCTGGTTTGAGCCACCCTGGTGTCCCTTTCTTCCCCTTCTAATTTTAATTCCTGTCTAATTGCTGGACATGGGAGCAGAATGTCAGTTCATAGTCAGAGCTCATTTTGTTGCACAGAGCAGCAGCCACACCACCACTGCTGTGGTCATATTCACTTCCACTTTTTTTTGTGATGTACCAAAACTACTTAATACCTCTTCTAAATCTTTTGGAATTTGGTGGGTATCCCCATTCTCACACAGTGGTCATTTATCCACTAGGGCTGCTATGGGGCCCCACATAGACATGGATGACCATCCTAGATTTCCTCCCACAAAGCTCACATTCCCAGCCATGTTAAGGGCTCAAATGGGGTTTTCCTTAGTCTCTTAGCTGGCTCACTAGCTGTAAGGGGACATCTCCAGTGAGTTCAGGGCAGTACTCACACTAAGGGCCAAGAGACTGAAGAAATGACCCACAGCCATACTCTGCAACATGGATTTAGTGAGATTTATGTCCAGAAAATCCAGGGGCAACAGGCTGGATGAACAGGAAGAGAGATACCACTCTAAAGAACACACCACTGTAAAGCAACAAAACCAAAACCAAAAACCAAACTCACTGCCGTCGCGTTGGATCTGACTCATAATGACCCCTCCTCAGGTTTCCAAGGCAGTATCTCTATGGAAGTAGATGGCCCAACCTTTCTCCCGAGGAGTGGCTGGTGGGTTTGAACCACCAGCCTTCTGGTTAGCAGTCATAGGCTCCTCCTTAGCCACTGGTCTGTGCCTAATGCCAATATTTTATCTTTACAGCTATCGAGAGAGAGGTGGGCAGCTAAGCAAGTGTGAGGGAGAATGACTTTGAAGATCTGATAATAATAATTATGAACTTACTTTTTGAAAAAGCGCATATATGCATTATTTGGTCAATGTATAGGAGGTTTATGAACTCTGTCAAACTCACCTATAAAATAGTAATTTATGGACCTCATATCAAGGACTCCAGAATAAAGGCATTGAACAAAATGCTGGAGACTCTTACATGATCTCAATTAGCAGCACCTCACTATTTAAAACCTAATGTGATAAGGGCAGTATATTCAATTTATAGTATCAATAGCATTGCAACCAAAGAGTTTTGTTTTTGTTTTCTTCCTCTAAAAATTAACTTTTTATACTTATTAATCTTAAGAAAGATTCCTGTAAGTCTAAAAACATGTTAACTCTTAATTTTCGGTTATCTGCAAAACTTCACTTACTTGGCGAAGAGAGCTATTAGTATCAGTTACCCACCCTGGAACGTAGGCTCAAACCATTACACAATATTGCCTCCAACTAAGCCATGGGACCCAGGGGCACATTCAGGAAGATTCCAGAGCTCCACCTGAATGGGTTTCCTGCCTTTTTCTGCTACAACACAAGCAAATTCAGAAAGCTCCTAAAAGAAGGGACTGAAATAGTTTCTCAATCCTGTGGTAGTAGTGTTGCGTGTCAAGTTTATTCTGACTCATAGTGACCCTGTGTGACAGAGTAGAACTATCCTATAGGATTCCCTAGGCTATCATCTTTATGGGAGCAGATCACAAGGTATTTTCCTCCATGGAGGGGCTGGTAGATGAATACTAGCAGACTATAAAAAACAATCGTAACAGTATTACTATTCTTTATCTGAGAATTTCCAAGACTTCTTAGAGCTATTTACCTTGCCTTTAAACACTGATTTACAACATGAAAAAAAAAAAAAAAATTCAGGTAGTTGAGTTTGAATTTTGCCTCCATCTACTACTCCCTAGGCAGCTCTGGTGGCGTAGTGCCTAAGGCATTTGACCGCTAACCAGAAGGCTGGTGGTTCAAACCTACCAGCCACTCCTTGAAAGGAAGGTTGGGCAATCTACTTCCATAATGACACTGCCTCAGAAACCCAAGGAGGGGTTGCTATGAATCAGATCCGATTTGATAGCAGTCCCTATGTGGTGTAGTAAATTACTTAGTGTGGCTTTTCTACCCATAAGTCTTTGTAAACTCCAAGGTGGTATTTTCTAAGAGCAACTGAGGAGCTCCTGATTGCTGAAGGTGTTCACCTGGAGTATTTCTGTTGGGAGTGGCACAAAACAATGTTCTGGGAGGTGCCCACTCTCTCTCAGGTGCTTAGAGTTCTGATGCTATGATTGGCTAGTTTGACCACCCTGCCGGGCTCAAAAAAAGGCCTCCTAGAGGCAGAACTCGCTCTGACTGCTGGTTGAGGAAGATGTGCCACGGAAAGAGACACGCACCCCGGAAAGAGACACGTGCTGCTGGGAAAGAGGCGCAAGAGACATGCATTGCTGAATGAGACACCGAGGGACCAGCACTGCTGGGAAAGAGACTGTGAGAGACTGTTGGCTGAGGGACGGTGGGCTGGGAGAGAGACTGAGCATTTTTCCTGATCTTGAATTGTAGCTTGTGGTGCTTCCCTAATAAACCGCATAATCTGTGAGCTCTGTGTGGCCACTGCAGTGAATTATCAAACCCAGGAGAGAGGTGGTGGTGCTTTGGGAGGAACGGTTGGAGAAAGGGCTGGAGGGAGGCAGCATGTCTGGCCTTGCAGTAATAGGCCTTGGGTTACTGCTGGTAATCCTGTCTTCCTCTTGTGGGATTAGAGGAGGTCAGAACAAGCGGCCTCCTTGCGCTTTTTGCACCCTATTATTCCCTAGATCTGTAACCTCAGGTAAAGCAGTTAACATTTTTTAAATCTGGTAAATTTCCTCAGGAGGAAAATAACAGGGCCTGTCAGTGAAAGCTCTTGTGAAAACTACACAAACTTATCTTGCACAGTGCCTGACAAAGAGAAGCACTCTACAAATATTAACTCATTTTTGTTATTATTTATTACCCTTCTGAAACTTACCACGTGTACATTGATAGACTCTGCTCAGAAAGAGTATGTTGTTGTTGTTGTTAGTGGCCATCAGATCAGCCCTACTCGTGTCACCCACATGCACAAGTGAATGAAATGCTTCCCAGTCACCACTTGTGATCCACAGGGCTTTCGCTGGCTGGTTTTGGAAGTACATCCCCAGGTGTTTCTTCCCAACACAACTTAGCCTGGAAGTTCCACTGAAACCTTTCAACATCATAGCAACAAGAAGTCCCCACTGTGGGGAATAGGTTTGCTGGCCCAAGGGAACCTGGTGGAACCACTGAGACTATGGCCCCTAGCTGCCCTTCAGGTCTGGAATTGAACGCACACATGTGGCTTCCAGCCAAACAATAGACAGGCATATCAGTTAAGCATTTACCTGAGGTAGATACACTCCTTGGAGAGAATAAGCATGAGAGAAAGAAGGGCTGCTCAGGCACAGGGAGACATCTCAGGGGGTAGGAGTGCATGGAGAGATGGACACAGGGAAGAGGTAACTATCGGGAGGAAGTGGGAGGGGAGATGTTGCATTGTGCTAAATTGTGGTCAATGTTATGAGACAAAGTGTATGTGAACTGCTGTATGGAAGTGTACTTGCTCTGTAAATTTTCACCTAAATCACAATTAAAAAAAAGAAAAAGTGCACTGGCCAGGAATCCAAGCCAGGCCTCCTGCAAGAAAAGTGAGAATTCTGCCACTGAACCACCCCTGCCTCCAGAAAATGTACAATTTACTCAAAAGCACATAGCTAACATATCAGGGAGCCCATATTGGAAACCAAGTCTCTCCATCACTTCTTGGCAGGCACTCTAATAAATACATGATATACGTGCATATAAACATGTATTCAGGCCACATCAGAAATGGTAAACATTGAAAATGCACTAATAAGTAAGACAATCTCTGTTTTAAAGATAGAACAGAATCCAAAGAGAAAACCCCAAACGTGTACATGTTATGCTTATGATGAGATTTGTTTTTTCAGCAATAAAAACAAATCTATGGGGCACCAGGGGAAGGAATGTGAGGGGTTGAGTCAGCAACTGTTTGATACAGAAAGTGACACTTGATTTGGGCTTCAAGGTCTAGTGAAAACATGTGAAATCAGAACATCAGGATAAAATTAAAACTTTGAATAAGTTCCTTGATAGTCTCTAAATTATAGTTTTACTCATGGGGATAATAATATCTATCTCACAGAATTACTGTGAAGACTAAATAAAATAATATTTTGGAAAGCCTCCATCATCATGGAATTCATTGTTCAAACTAGGACACTTCTGAGAGCATAAGTAGGTTGTTGTTGTTGTTGCTGTTGCTGTTGTTATGTGCCGTGGAGTGGGACCCAACCCATAGCGACCCCTCCTTGGGCTTCCGAAACAGTATCACTACGCAAGTAGATTGCCCAACCTTCCTTCCAAGGAGTGGCTAGTTGAACTGCCAGCCTTCTGGTTAGCAGTCAACTGCCTCAACACTACACTACCAGAGCTCCCATAAGTAGGTACTTTTAAAAATTACAAGGCATGACATACAGGTATCTATGTAGCTATCACACAGATAGCACTCAAAATGTATCAATTCTTTTATTTGTGCTTGACACATGAAGGATACATAATAATTTTCCAAGTGGATGTAGGGGAAAATATATTGCAGACAAAGGAAACTCCATGGATAAGAGAAATATTCTGGTATAAAATACTTGTAAAAGATTGATTTCATTGATACAATCATAGAATTATAAAATATCACCAAAGCGGGGGGGAACAGTTGTTGTTGAGTCAGTTTTGACTCATGACAAACTGAGCCATGTGTGTCAGACTAGAACTGTGCTCCGTGGGGTTTTCAGTGGCTGAATTTTCAGAAATAGACTGTTAGGCTTTTCTTCCTAGGCACGCCTGGATGGATTTGAACCACCATCCTGTTAGTCAGCAGCTAAGTATGTTAACTGTTTGCACCACCCAAGGACTCCTATTAAATACTACAGCTGGAAAGAGTCTTAACTATCATTAAATCCAAACACTTTATTTTATAGTTGAAATAAACCTCTGAATGGTTAAATGACATGAACATTTCATTCCAGAGCCAAGACTAGCACCCAGGTTTTCTGACTGCTCATCCAGGGATATTACTACTATAATATGTCTCATCTCTGAGAAAGATTTCTCCTAAACCAGACCTGTCATAGAAATGATAGAAAATCCCTAACTCCCCTCAACAGCTTGTCTCACAGTTCTCCAATTCTTATTGACTCAATCCAACCAACTACAAATTTAACTAGTGTCTTCAGGGAAGATGAGTACAATGATCCACTGCCTTGCCAAGGAGGAAGTGGAGGCATTTTGCTCTGCTGCAAGATATTTATTGCTAAGTTAAGAAAATAAGCCAAGTTATTCCTGTTTTATATAGCATCTTTTCTTTGAATTTGGAGATGCCATTCATAATAGCTATATTTACATAGATATAATTGAAGAATAATTTCTTAATATTATACATATATAATAATTAAGAAATATTTCATATAAAGTTAATTTTTTCAATTGAGGAAATAACTCCTTAGGGCAGAAGTTAGCAACATTTCTCTGCACAGCATGAATTAACTCACACACACTCATATCATTAACACAACAGTTCAGATAGAGGAAGAGGAATAGGAGAATCTTAAGATGGGTATAATTTTTAAAATATTTTTAAAATATCCACCAAATTATTTTTTTTTCTCTCTTCTTTAGTTTACCTGGACTTAAAGTGTGCAATCTGTCACTGTGGTATGTGTCCACTGATATATCTGCCCATTTTTAAATTCTTTTTTTTTTTTTTTTAATTTTTGCATCCTTCCCTCTCTGCCCATCCACCCCTGGTAACCAACAAAGAAAGTGTCTTTCCATATATAAACTTGTTCTTGACTTTTTACATTAGTGAACTAATACAATATTTGTCCTTCTGTGATTGAATTATTTCACTCAGAATAACATCCTCCAAGTTCATCTACGTTATGTGGTGTTTTGTAGATTCTACATTATTCTTTGCTGTTACATAGTATCTCATTGTGTGAATGTACCATAGTTTGCTTATCTATTCTTCTGTTGATGAACACCTAGGTTGTTTCCATCTTTTTACTATTGTAAATAGTGCTGCGATGAACATAGGTGTGCATGTATCTATTCTTGTGCTGACTCTCATTTCTTTAGGATATAAACCTAGTAATAATGTTACTGGACCAAATAGTATTTCTACTTTCAACTTTTTAAGACATTGTCATACTGATTTCCAGAGTGATTCCAGAGCCAAGACTAGCACCTAGGTTTTCTGATTGCTCATCCAGGGATATTACCACTATAATATACCTCAGACATCTGAGACATATTTTAGTTGTACAGTCCCACCAGCAGTGTATGAGAGTCCCAATCTCTCTGCATCTTTGCCAGCATGTGTTTTATTATTGAGACCTCAATAGTTTCCTTTCCAAAGGATGTAAAGCCTCACCTCTCAAACAAGTTATTCAGTTCTCTGTGATCCTACAGCATTTGCCTTCAGCCCTGTTGTAATCCGTAGTCACACTCTCTATTGTAATCATTGCTTAGGTCTCTCCACTTAGTGGACTGTTCTCTAGAGATAAGCATACTGCTTAGTAATCCCAGCAACAGCCTGGCACATAGAAGGAGCTCAATAATCACACTTTGAATTACTTTTAGTGCCTAGGAAACAATATATGGAAACAGAATACTATCCAGGAGTGTTTTTAGGACAAGGTCTATGTAAAAGCACTTTAAATTCTTTGGAAGTAAGTTAAAGTTCTTTGGAAGATACTATAAATCTACAAGGTATTATTTTCCTTTATTGTATGGCAAATTGCTACAGTACTTTCTTTAAATGGTACTAAGTGGCCTGGAAAGCTAATGTCTCTCATTAAGTGCCTGGCTTCCACAGTTACTTATGTAACTGGAAGAGCTTGAGTTATTTCATCTCATGAAGTAATTTTATTTTAAAAAGTGCTGCACACAAGATTTCTTATCTTACGTCATTATTTGTAACCTTAGGAAAATTATAATTAAAAAAAAATTCATATGATAGAAAAAGTGAGAAAAATGCTAACATCTAAGAAAATGTTTAACAGGTAGGGTAGGAGTAGGGTACTAACCCAATCAATTCTATTAAACCCACACATGGAGTTTTCATACTCTCAAGTCCACTTAGAATGAATGATATAGATGGAAAACTTACTTATATACTCTGTTTTGGTTACCTCTGTACTTCTCTAATAGAAAATACCACAGATGGCATGGCTTTAACAAACAGGAGCTTATTGTCTTTCAGTTTGGAGGCTTAAAGTGCAAGTTCAAAGTCCCAGGTTCTAGGGGCTAGGTGAAAGCCCTCGGCCTTGAGCTTCAGCTCTGCCTCCTGCTCCTAGCCCAGTGAAGGTAGAGGTTTTTCTTCACTCAGACAGCTGCTGGCTGCTGAGGCTGACAAACCCAGAGTCAACAAGTAAAAAGGCACAGTCCCAATGTTACCAAAAAACACAGCAGGCCACTGATTCAAGTCCACTGAAAGTCCCAAGGTCAAACATGGCGGACTAGGCAAAAAGACTGCACAGACCATCTTCAACAAAGAAAAGGGAAAACAATTAACACAACACAGATGATAATCTTGCACCCCTGAGCCTTGAAGGGAAGGATACAGAAGTGGACTAAACCCCAACTAGCAGAAGAATTTGCATGAAAATACCAAAAAAGGAGACAGAAGGAGCTTCAGCCTAGCAGTGATCCTGAGCAATCCTGACAGCATGGCACAGGCAGCTTGGAGAATGCTGAGTGGTGGTAGGGCCTAAGAATTAACCTAAAAATCAGGACTGCTAGCCAG
>NW_006921758.1:6663940-6668985 GCF_000298275.1 Orycteropus afer afer
AAAAATTAAAATATGTATATATAAAAAAAAAAAAAGAAAAGAAAAAGAATGTCCCAAGGTCAGCAGATCATGGCAGGCTGCTCAACACCAACTTGGCTATATGCAGGGTTCAAGCATGCCATAAGTTGGAAACCATTCCCAAAGCTGCTGCTTATGTATGGGAAGCAGACCACATCCCTAAAGTAGCTACTCATCTGCTTGTGGTAGATCCCACCATGGAGCTGACTGCCATTCTCATCATGGGAAATAACTACCACCAGCTGCCCAGCCACTCAACCAGACCCAGCCAAGTACCACATACATGTATTTTGGTTTCCATAAAAATTCTTTCAAGTTTAAAGAAAGGGCAAGATATTTTAATATAATGTGGACAATGAAAGGCACATGAGTTTAAATTTCATCTCACATGATTGCACATGATTTCTATCTAAGGTACAGAAAGTTGTCAAAGTAAGTAAAACAATTGCTGGGTTCTATGTTCTAAGCTGTTATTTTCTTTTTGGTCAAACAGAATAGAAATAGCAATCCATCTGTGGGTCTACTTAAATTTATAAAACGGAATCCCTTCATAATGTATTTGTACAAAAATAAACACAAAGCAAACTTCCCTATCCTATCTATGAAGCTCAAATCCAAAAACCTATTCCTCAGACCACCAAATGTAGTTCTAATATCACATGTTAATAAAAAGATTTTAGTGTCCACCTGCAATGTTGCCACCACACAAAAAAATATGATAAAACACAGCATTTTCAACTCATTAATCAATTTACAAATGAGCATATTCATTTATCAGCAAATGATTTTTTTTTGTTTCAGTCTGCCCCTCAGAGATGTAATAGTTTCAAATGTCCCATATGGAATGTTCAGACTGAATGATACACATCTAAGCACTGCACTCACATCTTATTAATTCCTCATTCAAGAGATATCCCAAGGGAGTCCATGTATTATCAATGACTTCTCATCATAGATATTTTCAGCATGCATTTATTGAGCCCCTATTATCTACTTTCATAGAGATACTGCCTCAGAAACCCAAGGAGGGGTCACTATATGTCAGAATCAGCTCGATGGCACTGATTTTGGTTTTTTTTTTCTGGTTTTATGGCTTTTTTATATGTATACTATGGGCTACCAGTTGCTGTAAGTAGCTGTAATTGATTGATTGATTGACTGATTGGCCTCAAGGAGTTTCTATCATTATGGACCTTAAAGAAAGAAATGTGGGGTAAGGGGAATGAAAATAGTTAAAACTAAAAAGGAATGAATCTTGCATTTTATGTTAATGTATTTAAAAAATGTTTAGCTTCCCCGTTAGTGACTTTGTAAGTTTGCTTTTATCCTCTTCTTTTTCAAGAGGTTTGGTGACTGTCCTATAAGAATTATCCCAATGATTATGAGCATAGAAACTTTTACTACACACAATGGAATGTCCAAGGGACACTCCAGAGAACTGGGTATTGATACAAACATCATGGGGCTGAAGAGTTTGGGTCATATGTTTTATTGCGAAAGAAGAGTTTTTTTGCCTTTCAAGTTCTGGATTTTTATTTTTAATTGAATAAATATTGTTGTACACCCACCACATGCCCAACATACTCTACAAGGCAATCAAAATACAAAAATGAAGAAGATATGGTCCCTGCTTTCATGAAATCAGTCTTCAGAAGGCTTATAAATAATAATCACACTAACACACTGCCAACGAGTCAGATCCGACTCATAGCAACCTCTCCCTGGTTTCCAACAGAAGTGGATTGTAATGCTGCTCATCACAATGTCTGTTGTTGTTGTGTGCCATCCAGTCGGACCTGACTCATAGCAACCCCTCCTTGGGTTTCCAAGGCAGTATCACTATGGAAGTAGATTGCCCCACCTTCCTTCGGAGGAGTGTCTGGTGGGTTTGAACCGCCAGCCTTCTGGTTACCAAATGCCTTAGGCACTACGCCACCATAGTCTAGGTTATTGAAAAGACTAGGTTTCATCCATTTCATATTCTTTCTTTCTCCTATAAAGCCCCCATTCATCCCAAGGATCACTACAGATTCATTCCTCTCCTTTAATCCAAACATTTAAACAGAGCACAAGCCCTTTTGACCCTACCTTCTAAATTACTCTCAGACCAATTCTTACTGCCACTACCACTCTTTCTACCAATGATGCAATGATCTCTATATTTATCAGAATTTGTTTCAGTAGGAAGGAATAGGAACATACTGGGAGCTCTTGTAACATAGTGCCTAAGGCACTTGACTGCTAACAGTGAGGCTGGCAATGTACTTCCCTAGTGATACTGCCTTGGAAACCCAAGGAGGGGTCGCTATGAGTCGGGTTCAACTCGACAGCACATAACAGCAGCAACAACAACAACACAGCACTTACTGACCAAAAACCAGGACTCCTTACCTGTCAGTACTCTTCACCTGTCAATTCTGCTTCACTGTATACTGTAGCCTTTTCTTTGCTACTGCAATGGCTTTACTCCAAGCATCAGGGAAGATTGACTATGGCAGATCCAGGTTTCTACATTTCCATTTAGGAAACTTAAAAGAAAGAATGCTCTGTCCCCTTGCTAGCATACTTAAAATTCTAATCCTGGAATCTGATTACCTAACTTGAGTCACATGCCTAGTCCTTAAACAGAACAGGTGCCCAGGGAGGGATCCCAGAACAGCCCATGCCTAAGAGACATGTACATCTCCCTAACTGAAGGGAAGGGGTAAGAAGTGACTGGAGCCCTCATCAAAAACTTATGGAGTAGAAGAAGATTAGTTACTCATAGAAAAAGGAAAAATGCTGTTGCCAAAAATGGGGAAGGGATATTTAGCAGACAAACTGACATCCGCTATGGAATCTTCTCTCTCTGCATCTCATTTGTCCTCTGCTAATCCATTCTCCAAATCTCTGCTGGAGTAGTCTTCCTCAAAAGCATCTCTCACTACTTTGCCTCCCCAAATTCCTTTAACAGCTGCTTTAAATTTTCTTAGTAACGTGTCCCCATCATGTCCCTGCCTCCTGTGCCATCCTTATCACCTCCAGGCAGACCAAACCTCTTTCAAGTCTCCAAACACTCCAGGCTATTTCAAACCCCCATTTCCTTGCTCCTCCCTGGAATGCTCTACTTTTCTCCACTTTGTTAATTTCTCTATTCATCCTTTGGAGTCCTTGAGTAGTGCAAATGGTTAACAAGCTGGACTGCTAACCAAAAGGGTGGTTGGTTCACAGGCACCTCAGAAGAAATTTCTAGTGATCTACTTCTGAAAACCAAGCCACTGAAAACTCTATGGAGAACAGTCCTACTGTGACACACACTGGGTCCCCATGAGTTGGAACCAACTCAGTGAGAACTGGTATCCATCCTTAAGAACCCATTCTACTATCAACAGTAATCTGCTTCCATACTCACCTCTCTAGGCCTCATATTTCTCATCTGCAATATGAGTGCTGGTTATTATTATCAATTTCCAGGGGAAATCCCTTCAAATATCAATGTGCTTCTCTGGTAACTGAAGGGTAAATCTGCTTTCATTTAAATGGCCAACAGGACTGACAAAAACCATGGAAATATGTCATATGACTTCTAGCAAATTTCTTTCTATCGAGTAGTAAAATGCTGCCTAACCCTGAAATCTTAGCTTTACTATAAATCAAAAATCTCAAACCTAAAAATAGTTGTTATGCAGTGTATGGAGGGAGTGTTGCTATAAATCAAAAGCAAATCACTTACAAATCAAATAAGAATTAAAAGAAGGAAGATGCAGGTTACCAATATGGTTGGAGGGCTATTGTAAAGACTAGAGTGTCTCTTAGATAACTTACTCTGGTTCCATTCCAGGATCCGGAAACCCCCTATTACTCATTCCTTGAGCATTATAATAAAATTTAGATTTGATCTTAAAGGACAGCACAATAAATCAGTGTCTTTCATTTTATTTATTTATTTCATTCATTCTTAATATATAGAATTGAGCAATATAAGCTCTAGAGTTACATTGCTTTGGTTCAAATATATACTCTGCCACTACATATGTGGCCTCAGAGAATTTGTTTGAACTCTTACTGTTTCTTGTCTGTAAAAGTGGAATAATAATAGTATGTCTTTCATAGAGGACTTAATGACATGCAAAGCACATAGAACAGTATTTAACACACAGTAGATATTCAATGGGTATTTTAATTGTATTATCTTCAGATTTTCAGTAGGACCATAAGGGAATAAAGAAAGCTAGAGGTAAGGTTACAAAAAGCCCATGTGAGAGAGGGGCTGGCGAGACAGTAGTGGGAGAGCAAGATCTAGATGCTGAACCTAGGCTCTGAAGGCATCCTTGTTTTACCAAAGGCTGGCCTTAATTAGGAGCAAGCCGAATGAGAGAGGATTTAATTATTTATTTGGGCCACTTCTCTGCCTTGGCCTCTCTCAGACTGGAAGCTTCTTTGTATAGGGGTCTGAGAGTGGGATTCTCATCTTCAATCTTTTGGCTGTTTTCTCCATGCTAACTTCAAATATGGAGGGGAAACTTTCAGAGATGTAAGGCCTGGATCCTATATAATCCAACAACAAAAAACAAAGCTTTCCTACTGTAATGTGGCAATTGCCCCACTCCCAATCTCACAGAGTGGTATGAGGGCCTACTAAACATGTCAAAAGTTTTTAAAAGACAGAAAAAAAAAACTGATAAGTGGTATAATTTTAGGCAAATTAATCTATTAGTCTTTTTTCGTTCCAAATCCTCAAGGAATTGCCATCACTTTACCAACCAGATACTAGCTAGGTTAGAGCCATTTCCCAATCTCTATTTTATTAAAGGAATAAATAACTATTTCAACTACACATTTTTACTTTCTTTTCATAAAAGCCCACAACCCAAATTCTCTGAGTCCAATATAACTTGGTTCCAAACATTGTGTGCAGAGAGAGATGTATTATGGAAAACCATGCCCCAGGATTAACTTTTAACATTGGATTAAATTTATTGCTGAACTGTTTAAGATAAAGTCAGATGATAAAAATAGAATATGACACATCATTGTTTTTAAGTCAT
>NW_006921758.1:6676113-6677548 GCF_000298275.1 Orycteropus afer afer
TTGGAATTAGAAATACCATTTGACCCAGCTATTCCATTACTAGGTATATACCCTAAAGAAGTGAGAGCCATGACAAGAACAGATATATGCACATGAAAGTTCATCGCAGCACTATTTACAAATGCCAAAAGATGGAAACAACCTAGGTGTCCATCAACTGAGGAATGGATAACCAAACTATGGTACATACACAGAATGGAATACTATGCAACACTAATGAATAAAGTAGAATCTGCAAAACACTGCATAATGTGGATGAACTTGGAGGACATTATGCTGAGTGAAATAAGTCAATCACAAAAGGACAAATAATGTATTAGTCCATTATTGTAAAAGTTAAGGAAAGGTTTATGTATAGAAGGAAATTCTCTTTGTTGGTTATGAGGGGTGGGAGGGGAGGGAAGGGAAGGCTGTTAGATAGATAGAAATAAGTATTGATTTGGGTAAAGAGAAGGGCAATGTACTAAATCTGTGTGACCGTTATGACAGCATTGAGGATGAGAAAGACACAGAGAGGTACATGGGAGGTATAGACAACAAAGATGAACCCTTTTGCACATATAGTACTGCATTGTCAATGAAGGCAAACATGGGTATATGGGTGGATAGATGCATGGACGGGCTTTACGATTAGGTATGTCTATGAAATGGAAAGTGTATCCAAGAACATATATTTGTTTGGTAGACAATGGTTCTACAAGTTTATGTGAATGATCAGAATTCCCAGTGTATAGTAGAACTGACAAGGGGCAAGGTTGTGGTCACTGCTTGGTCACAGCCAGCTACTCTGAGAGACCGAGTAGTTGAAACTGCGGGCTTGGGACCATAGTCACAGGGGGCATTAAGCTCAATTGGCATAACATACTGCACAAAACATTGTTCCACTTCCTACCTTGACAAGTAGCGACTGGGATCTTAAAAGCTAGCAAGCTGCCATCTAGATGCAACGATGGGTCTCTCCTCATCCAGAACAAAGAAGAATGAAGAAAACCAAAATTCATGCAAACAATTAGTCCTACCGACTGGTACACCATCTGATCTACAGCCTATACAACTATGAGACCAGAAGAACTAGATGTTGCCCGGCTACCACTGTCATCCACTTGGAAGAGGATCTATGTAGGAGATCCTTGATAGAGAGGGAGAACAATGTGGAACAAAACTCAGAATCATTTGGAGAAAAACAAAAAAGTGGGGGGACCAGTTTCGCTGGTCCGATAGAGCCTGGTAGAACCACTGAGACTATGGCCCCTACCTGCCCTTCGGGTCTGGAATTGAACCCACACCTGTGGGTTCCAGCTAAACAAAAGACAGGAATATGAGTTGAACATTTACCTCAGGTAGATACACTCCTTGGAGAGAACAATCATGGGAGAAAGAAGGGCTGCTTATGTACAGGGAAACAGCTCAGGGGGCAGTAGCCCATGAAGGGATG
>NW_006921758.1:6677648-6681914 GCF_000298275.1 Orycteropus afer afer
AAAAATAGAATATGACACATCATTGTTTTTAAGTCATATTGAACTTGATACATTGTGATCTGAGGCATACACTCACAAAAAATTATATGTAGTAAGAACCACAGAATGGACTAGGTAATTTTAAAGCAACAATTGAAATAATATTAATTACAAGGTAAGCAATGTACTGTATTTTTTGTTGTTGTTGTTACCTATAGAGCCTTGGATGTCACTGGTACAAATCTAAAAATGCCTTTATAGAAATTCAGACAATCAGAATTTTCTCCAAAATCTTCCATATGCTCAGAATTAGTTATTTGACCTTCAATATCCCATAATTGCCTGGGCCTCTACTCTACTGCATGTCAGTTACTTCCTATTTTTGCCTACATGCTGAACATGTACCCTTTCCAGGAAGGGTTTTAATCACTTAGGAAGCCAGGAATGAAATAGTAGTCCATTGCTCCCTGAACTATATGAAGTATTCATTAATCCATCCATCTATGTATTTTTTTTAATCTACTCATTCATTCAGCAAAAATTTAATTCTCTTCTTTGCTTACTTACTCTGCTAGATATTCATTGATGAATAAGATACATTCCATGATCTCTTCAAGCCTCTCATGTTTTAGGGAGAAAAATGCCTTCATGGAGCTTACAGACTACTGTGGATATAAAAATAAGTACAGCACAATGTTTATGGGACACTGAGCTTCTGCTAAGGGTGATGAAAAACTGGAGAATGCTTAAAGATAATGGTTGAATAACATGATGAGCTAATTAATGTCACTGAATTATACAGGCAAAAATGGTTGAAATGGCAAGTGTTTTGTTACTTATATATATACATATATATACACACACACCCCCGAAAAAAAAAAAAAAAAAAAGAAAGAAAGAAAACTCACTGCCTTCCAGTTGATTCTGACTCGTAGCAATTCTCTTTGGGTTTCTGAGGCAGTAAATCTTTACGAAAGTAGATTGCCCAGTCTTCCTTCTGTGGAATGCCTTGTGAGTTTGAACTGCCAACCTTCTGGTTACCAGTCAAATGTCTTACTAAATTACAACTAAGAACTTTCCAGGAAATATGTAATTAAGGAAAACAACAACAACAACACAGTTATTGCAGAGTCAACTAGACTCTGACTCATAGCAAACTCATGTGTGCACTAGTAGCCTTGTGCTCTATGAGGTTTTAATGGCTGATTTTTCTAAAGTAGATTAACACAGCTTTCTTCTAAGGTGCCTCTGGGTAAATTCAAACTGCCAGTCTTTCAGTTAGCAGTTAAGCACTTTAACCATTTACACCGTGTGGGTACTTTTCAGCAAATATACAAGTTGAAATAAAAGTGAAATTCTTCCTTTAATAACGTTGGTTCTTGATCATATGTCACCTCCTGAAATGGATGAACATCGACCAATTATTTTAGTACAGTGACTCTGTGTATTCAATTCAAGACTTACTGAAGATAATTCAAAAATGGTTGCAGCAGTATATTGGCAGACAACGTCCAGAAATGCAAACTGGATTCAGAAGAGGACATGGAAGGAGGGATATCATTGCTGATGTCAGATGGATCTTGACTGAAAGCAAAGAATACCAGAAAGATGTTTACCTATGTACTATTAACCGTGCAAAAGCATTCCATTGTGTGGATCATAACAAATTATGGATATCATTGAGAAGAATGAGAGTTCCAGAACACTTAATTATACTCATGAGGAACCTGTACATAGACCAAGAGGCTGTCTGTCATTCGAACAGAACAAAGGGATGCTGCCCGACTGAAAGTCGGGAAGGGTTGTATCCTTTCACCATGCTTATTCAAATTGTATGCTGAGCAAATAATCCAAGAAGCTAATTATATGAAGAAGAATGTGACATCAGGATTGGAGGAAGACTCATTAACAACCTGTGATATGCAGACAACACAACTTTGCTTGCTGCAAGGGAGGAGGACCTGAAGCACTTACTGGTGAAGATTGAAGACTACAGTCTGCAGTATGGATTATACCTCAATATAAAGAAAACAAAAATCCTCACAACTGGACCAATAAGCAGCATCATGATAAATGCAGAAAAGACTAAAGTTGTCAAAAACTTCATATGACTTGGTTCTACAATCAACACCAATGGAAACAGCAGTCAAGACATCAAAAGACATACTGCATTGGGCATATATGTTGCAAAAGACCTCTTTCAAGTGCTGAAGAGCAAAGATGTCTCCTTGAAAACTAAGGTGCACCTAACCCAAGCCATGGTATTTTCAGTATTTTCAGTCACCTCATATGCATGTGAGAGCTTGACAATGAATCAGGAAGACCAAAGAAGAGTTGATGCTTTTGAGTTGTGGTGTTGGTGAAGAATGCTGAAAGTACCATGGACTGCTAAAAGAACTAACAAATCTGTCCTGGATGAAGTGTAGCCAGACTGCTCCTTGGAAGCGATAGTGGCCAGACTCTGTCTCACCTACTTGGTTATGTTGTCACAAGAGACCATTCTCTGGAGAAATATATCATGCTTGGCAAAATGAAGGGTGATCGAAAAACAAGAAGGCTCTTAACAAGGTGGAATGAGACAGTGGCTGCAATCATGGGCTCAGGTATAGCAGGGATCGTGAGGCTGGGAAATGACCAGCCAGTGTTTCATTCTGCTGTACACAGGGTTGTTATGAGTCAGAGACAACTTGATGGCACCTAACAACAACAACATAAAAGTGAACAAGCAGGAGCAAGTATAGGAGGGTGAAGTGTCAGATAATATTTCCCTGAGGAAGAAACAATACACAGAATGAGACCCAAAGCATGGGGAAACATTAGGCAGAATAAGGGTCTCAGAAAAGAAGAACAACTTCTCAGAGAAGGAATAAACAGTACAGAGGGCTTGAGATTAGAAGAAGCAGTTAAAAGGACATAAGTGAAACATGGAACAAAGAGTATCAATGGGAACAGACAAGGTCTGATCATATAGAGCTTTGTTGGGCCATGTTAACTTCAAAATGTAGCCAAGGTCCAAAAAAGTCATGTAAACTGTAATATCTAGAAGAAATTTTTTCCTTCCATTCATGTAGGAGATTTAAGTCATATCAATAAATTGCTTGCAAATTCAATCAGAAAAGGGGCACAGGGTACCTTTTAGGGTGATGGAAATGGCAATATCCTGATTATGAGGCTTGTCACAAAGATGTGTGTGTGTGTATACATATATATATATATGTATATACATACACACACGCACACACATACATATATATGTGTGTGTACATATATATATGCATATTTTGTTGCTGTTATGTGCCGTCGAGTCAGACCCAACTCATAGCGACCCCTCCTTGGGTTTCCAAGGCAGTATCACTACAGAAGTAGATTGTCCCATCTTCCTTCCGAGGAGCAGCTGGTGGGTTTGAACCTCCAGCCTTCTGGTTAGCAGTAAAGTGCCTTAGGCACTATGCTACCAGAGCTCCCATATATGCATATGGATGGATTTGGAGAGAATATTTACTTTTTAAAAAATAATGTTTGACCCATACCAAAATGACAGCAACCAAATCATACTTGTCAATAATTACACTGAATGTTGCAGATTGGATAAGAAAACAAAACCCGTCAATATGCCTCCTACAAGAGACACATCTTAAAGACAAAAATAGACTAAAAATCAAAGGTTGGAAAAAGATATATCAAGCAAATGGCAAGTGTAAGACAGCAGGAGTGGCAATGTTAATTTAGGATCAAATTGACTTTAAGACAAACACCACCATATGAGACAAGAAAGGACATTATATAATGATTAAAGGATCAATTGATCTTGAAGAGATAACCATAATAAATATCTATGGATCCGATGAAAGAGCCCCAAAATCCATAAATCAGACTTTAAAAGAGTTGAAAAGCCAAATAGATGACTCCACAGTCATAGTGGGACATTTTAAAACATCACTTTCTTTGAAAGATAGAACAACTGGAAAGAAACTCAATAAAGATGCAGAAGAGCTAACTAATACATTCCACCAACTGAGCCTTATAGATATCTACAGATTACTTCACCCAACAGCAACACAATATACACTCTTTTCCAGTGCACACGGAACTTTTTCCATGATAGACCATATGTTACGCGATAAAGCAAGCCTTAATAAATTTAAAAACATTGAAATACTGAAAAGCATCTTCTCGGATGATAATGCTATCAAATTATAAATCAACAATAGGAAGATCAACAGAAAAAGAATAAACACTTGGAAACTGAACAATACCATCCTAGAGAAAGACTGGGTAAGAGAAGAA
>NW_006921758.1:6686014-6695382 GCF_000298275.1 Orycteropus afer afer
AAAAAAAAAAAAAATTATTTTCAAGTAAAAAAAAAAAAAAGATGTTTGATAATGTCCTTTCAATAATTTGAAAACAGACACTTAGATTATTTCTGTAGATCTGACATTTGAATATAAAGGGAGAGAAGTACAAGTAATTTATTTATTTTTGATTTTTTTCACATTTATTGAAGTGTAATTTACATACAATAAATGCATCCATTTGGAGACTCAAATCTGATAAATCTTACAAATCTATACACACACACATATATATGGATGCATTTATTGTATGTAAATTACAACCACATTTCTTCAAAATAATAAAGGTTCAGTAACATGCTTACAATTGCAAGACAGAAAAACTAAATAATAGGTTCAACAGTTGATTTTGTTCCAGGATATCCAAAAGTGCATTTTAGTTTAATTTAAAATAAAGAACATTCTTTTGTTCCCATTTACTAATGTTTATTAGGTAAAAATAAATGAATCTGCAGAGATAAAACACCAATAAATATAAAATACCTGTAAAGCACTGGGAAGTCACAGACTATAATGTCAGTGAGAATATGTGAAAGATATTAGGGACCCTGTAACTCAAATGCCTCTACAAGTTTATGGTTAAGGAGCCAAACCATACCACTGTTAGAAGGAACTCAATGCACTAGACATGAGCTCAAATGGTCATATTCAATGACAGAGCTTTAGAAGAGATGTGATATCAAATTCCTAAGATTTCTCCCTTATTGATATTTTTTTTTTTTACTTCTTCTACCTTCTTCCCTCTGTCCTTGAGGATTCCGAAGCCAGAGCACTATCTGACTATAAATAATTTCTTGTTACTTATTTCTATTCAGTTGACTTGAATGTGAATGTCTCTATTTTCCTATTTTGAGACTGAGAATAACAATTCTACCACATGAGCCAATGTTTGCAAGATGCCCTGAAATCCTGAAACTAGGAGTGTGGAGTTAGGGTTATGACTTCTCCACTAGTAAATGACCTCCAAGGTCTCATTCCATCCTGCAATGCTAAGATATGCCTCATTTGCTGCACATCCATCATAATCAAGGGGCTAAGGTCAAGGCTGCAATTACCAGAAGCACTGGTCCAGGCCAGACACTGAAATGGTGGGAAAAGAATGTGCTTTCACTATAGTACATGAACAGTCAATAAAATTCAGCATATATCTTATGGACGAATAATATAAATGAAAAGAAAATTAATTTTAAGACTCAAAATGGAATTGAGACAGGTCAGGGGAAAACTCATTTAGGAAACAGAGTCAACCCTGACATTCAGGCAATCATAAACTAGCAAAGGAAAGAGAGAATAAGTTATTTTTTACCATGAAAGTAAGTTAAACAGTCACATTTTTTTTTTCAAATCAGGAACAGATTTGGGCAGCCACAATTTGCCATAATGAGTGGACTATTTTAATTACCTCATTGGATGAGGGTCATTTGACCGGGGTAACTAATACTGCTTTAACTCCACATAATTCTCCAACCAAAACAAATCTATCCACAGAACGTTTCAGTAGTCTTAATGGATGATAGTACTGTCTGCCTTTAGCACATTATTTCATTAGCACTTGAAAATGCTACTGAAGATTTTCTTCATTTGTAAGTCTCTTCTTTTTAATATCTGAATACTCTAAGCCAGACAACACAAGAAGTAAAATAAAAAGGTAAATTTCTGTGGCATTTAAAACACACCAAAAGATATTTTTATGGACTCAAGACATTCTAAATTAAATCAACAGCAACACATTGGGAAAGAAAAAAATAACATAGCAAAATTCCAGAGCAGCAATTAAAGTGTAATGGTTAGGATGAAGAGTTTTAAAGCCAGATTGCTTGAGTTCAAGACACCCGTCATTCCTGAGGTACAACTCACCTACTCATTCTGTGCTCCAGTTTCCTCATCTCTGAAAACAGGAATAAAGCACACCTAATTCACAGGGTTGTTGTGAGGAGAAGTTAGCTAATGTATGCAAATGCCTTAGAGCAATCACTTGACAGACAGAGAGCACTCAAGAAATGTTAGATAAAAGTAATTTTTAAATAAATAAGGACAAGGAACAATTAGAAAGCCCAAAAGTTTGCATTTTTCATTAATTATTTGAGAGTTGGATTTGTGTTCCTGGGAGATCTATTTTGTTTTTGTTATTTTGTCTGTACTGCATCAGACTCCGGTGTAGGTGGGAGACAACACTGAAGACTAGCACTGGGACCTCAACACAGATGATTATACAGAAGACACTACATTCCCTGAAGAATGCTCTAATGAGCAACTAATCTTTTCTGAAACCTACATTCATTGCAATCATTTTCACAATCATCCATCAAGTCCTGCAATTCTCCCTTCAAAATGTTTCTCCCATCTTTTCTACTCTCACCATTCTGATTCAAGCTCTCATCTTCTCTCACCTGGATTCATGCAGTCACCTTGAGTTCTGTCTCCCTTCCTCTAACTTCATAATCCTCAAATCTTCCTTCTCCATATGAAACCATGCCATTACCCCACTTAAAGGTGTCAAAGACTCTTATCATTGCCTCCAAACCTTCTATGGATAAATATCTACCTTCCACTCCAGTCTCAATTATATTACCAATTGGTTTACAAGAAACTGCTTGTAGTCTCTTGCGATCTTATTTTTCTCCTTTCCTTCATGCTCCGTTCTCTGTAATGTGTATCATCTGCTCCCAACACCACAAAAGCATGGAGATACCTATTTTCTCTAATCTAATTTTCTCAGGTTTTCCAACTCCATTTTTATTGAAAAGTGAGGCAAAAATTAATTCTGTCTATATTAGATTTATTGTTAATAAGGATTTATTCTCAATTCATGTGTTCAATGTATACATATACTTTCATACATAATCTTCTACTATCATACTCTCATCCTCTTTAACTAACCAACATGTAAATCATGTTTAAGATTTACATCAGGGGTCACCTTTCCAAAATCATTAGCTGGAACCCATACTCTCTCTAAATACTACTACCTTGGTGATTAATGTTTGTCTTTGCTTTCAATTTTCAAAAAACACCTACCCTAATTGTAAAGAACTGTCACAATCATTTTGAATTTAAAATGTGAATGACCTTAAGTTTCTTTCTTAATAGAAAATTGACTTTAAAAAAGTATTGATTTGGATGAAGGGAAAGGCAACATTAAAATAAAATAAAATAAAAAGATAGCTTTGATCCCTTTTCTTTAGGCAGCTAATTTAAATATTTTAAAGGATGCATCCTTTGTGGGGAATTGCAGTAAATGTCATGAGACAAAATATGTATGAACTGCTGTATGGAAAATGAATTTGCTCTGTCAACTTTCACCCAAATCACAAGAGAGAATTTAGAAAATAAGTAAATACATCCTAAGACAAGCTCTGTGGGCCACCACTTGAATCCACCACTGAGAACACTTAGAACTTAGTATCAAAGCTACTTTGTGACCAACTTGTAGACACAGCGCTATAAAGAGAGAGTCAGAGCATCCCACATGTATAATGAATAAGGAAGACCAAGAGGAAATGATACATTTGAGTTGTGGTACAATGAATACTGAAAATACCACGGACTGCCGAGAAAACAAACCGATCTGTCTTGAAAGAAATGTAGACAGAATGCTCCTTAGAAGTGAGAATGGCTAGACCTTATCTCGTCTCAAATACTTTCGTCATGCTATTAGAGGAACTGGTTCCTGGAGAAATTTATCATGCTTGGTAAAGCAGAGTGTTAGTGAAAAAGGGGAAGACCCTGAATGAGATTAATTGATTCAGTGGCTGCAACAATGAACTCAAGCATACCAAGAACTGTGATGACGGCCCAGGACCGGGCAGTGTTTTGTTCTGTTGTACACTTGTTCACTATTAGTCAGAGCCTACTACATGGCACCTAACCACAACATAGATCCACCAGCCATGTGTCAGTCTGTCATACTGTGGTGAATGACTTGTATGTTGCTATGATGCTAGAAGCTATGCCACTGGTATCTCAAATTTCAGCAATATCATCATGGTGGACAAGTTTTAATGTAGTTTCCAGACTGAAACAAACTGACAGGCTTGGTGCTTTACTAAATTAGCCAATGAAAATTTTATGGATCATAATTGAACATTGTCTCACTTATTGTTGGACACATAATCAGTAGGTATCAATTACTAGAGGAGGACATTATATGTGGTCAAGTAGAGGGTCAGAGAGGGAGAGGGAGACTCTCAGTGAAATGAACTGGCAAAATAGCCACAACAATGGATTAAGACATGCCAGCAACTGTGAGGTTGATGCAGAATAGGGCACTTGTTTCACTCTGTTGTACATAAGGTTACTATTAGTTGCAGTCAGCTCAATAGCAGCTAACACAAAAATCTCCTATATATAAACTTCTCTCATGCTAGAAGAAATATATACATTGTTCATCACTACAAAATTGTTTATAGCAGGAAAACATAGAAAGCAACCCAAATATACATCTATAGGAGACAATAATATATCCATTTAATGAAAAAGAATTAGTAAGAGACTGATAAGGAAAGTTATCTAAGGTACATTGTTAATAAATGTTGTATAATAAGAAAGGGATGAAATAAGAATATACATTAATTTTTGCTAGTATTTGTATATTACAAAGATAAATAAGAAACTAATGAGAGAGCATACCAAAAAAAAAAAAAAAAAAACTCACTGCCTTTGAGTTGGATCCAACTCATAGTAACCTCTCCTTGGGTTTCCGAGGCATTATCTCTATCCAAGTAGATTGCCCAATCTTTCTTCTGCGGAGTGGCAGGTGGTTTTGAGCCACCAGCCTTCTGGTTAGCAATCAAATGCCTTAGGCACTATGCCACCAGAGCTTCCAAAAGAGCATATAGTAAGTGTGTAAAAATGAAGTGGACAAAAGTAGGTAAGAGTGGGATTTCCCAGTGTGATATTATAATGTTTTTATTCTTTTAACCATATGAACATATTACTTAGTCCAAAAATCCCTTATTCAGACTCATAGCAACTCAATAGGATAGAGCAGAACTGCCCCATAGGGGCAGTAAACCTTTACAAAAGTATGGTGCCACATCTTTCTCCCATGGAGCTGCTGAGGGGTTCGAACCAATGACCTTCCACAGCTGGCAGCTGAGTGTTTTAACCACTGGGCCACAAGAGATCCTTAAAATGATTACCAATTTTTTTAAACTGAAAATAAAAAGAACACAAAAGCATAAGATCCAATGGTGGAGTTTATGTTCCAAAATCATCTATGATTTCTCCCTATGCTTTGACTATTTTTAAAGGGCAGGCCCCTTGTAAAAACCTGCCTGTCTTGTCTGATTAGTGAAGATACTGGTTAATAAAGTTAGTGGGCTCTACCCCAGGCAGAGAAAGAGCTTAAAGCTGATGTGAAAATGTTTTTTTTTTACATCTAACAATTCATCCAAGCACAACTGTAAAATGCTTTTCTTTTTAAAGGCTTAAATCATGATTATTTATGTTCCATATTTCTAGAGCAACAATATGCTTAACAGGAGTACAACAATGAGTGAGAAGAAATCAACATAAATCAAGAGCAGTTGCAAAAAAAAATGGAAAATGAAATTGTAACTATTTCAAGAATAGAAGCTTAGGAGGTAGAACCAAGATAGCAGACTAGGCAGATACACTACCCAGACCCCCTACAACAAACCCCTGGGAAACCAGGTGAAATGGATAGGGATGACAATCTTGGAACTCAGAGCTTCAAAAACTCACTGCCATTAAGGCAATTCAACTCATAGTGACCGCTCCTTGAGTTTCTGAGGGAATATCTCTACAGAAGTAAGTTGCCCAATCTTCCTTTCAAGGAGTGACTGGTGGGTTTGAAATGCCTGCTAACCAGCCTTCTGGTTAGCAGTCAAGATCAAATCCCTATTAAAGGAAGAGCCTAACAAAAACAGTAGCAAACAAGGAGGCATACAGAGAGGTGAATCATCAACTGATGTAGTATAGTGCAATCATTTTGCATTACTGCAAGCAACATTTCGATTGAGGCAGGAACAAAATAACCAGCCCTGACTGCCCAGGACTACACTGGCACCCACATCAGTAACTGGCAACCAGAGAGGTGTGATTTTCACCTTATCACACACAACTTTATGGTGACCAGAGACACAACCAAACCATCTCATGCCCACCCACCTGGTGGCCACTCAAAGCCCTGCCCCCACTGCTAGTACTGTGTTGTTGTCATTTTGTTTTTTTTTCCACTTTTTCATTTTTCCTCATTTTTTAGTTCTTCCCTCTCCCTCCACCATTTTTTTTTTCTTTTTTGATTCCTCAAGGCACACCTCACGCCTCCCATCTTCACAGTTGGAGGCACTCACTTTTGCCACTATGTAGTTCCAGTGCCCACTCTCACAGAGTGTGCACCACATGCCCACACAGCCATGATTGGTGAATAACACTTTTCTTTCATTCCTTTCTTCTTTTTCATTTTTTCTTACTTCTTATTTCTTCACTATTCTTCATCCTTGTATTTTTCTTTTTTATTTCCTTTATATCTTCCTTTTCACACATATCCTACTTTTTCTTTTACCTTGTTTTTTTGTGTTTGGATCCCTCAGAGCAGACACTCTGCTCACACTCCCTCCATGAAAGGCAGCACCTGCCTCCATGGCCTCCAGGGGCAGCAGTGTGTGATCCTACAGAGAAGGAACCCCATCTATCCACAACTTCTGCAGTCAACGATGCTCTCACCTGCCCCTCCACAGTAACTGGGGTGACCACCCTTGGAATGAGCCCAGCATTCCTTCTCAGCTATGTTTGGCACTTGAAGTAGTACTATTATTTTTCTTCTCATTTTTCTTTTTCTCTTTTTTACTTTCTGCTTGGTTCTTCCCTTTTTCCCTCTCATACTTTATTTTTTTTTTTTTTTTTTTTTTTTCTTTCCTCTTCCCCATCTTCCCCCCCACCATCAGTCAAGAACCAGCAATTCCCCCCACTTATACCTGACACATGTGCCACCCACTAGGTGAGGATCATCCTCTCAAGAAGCACTGAATCTATGATAGATGGTGGCCAACAGCTACCTAGCCTGCTCTCAGCTGGCTCTACACAACCAGTAATTAGAGGCTCATGCACACTCTCCCCCCTACCAGCAAGTTCACCCAAAACAGGTTGTGAGTGCCTCAGTGCTGCTAAACTAGTGACCAGAGCTCAATGCCCAACCTGTTGCCCAGGTATATTAAAACAAAGCAAAAACTTAGTGCAAAGCAAAACAACATACTATCAACAAATTAATGTAATAACACCACAGTGTTTCAGAGATTACAGACAACTTCAAATAAATTTTAAACAAACAAACAAAAAAAAAAAAAAGGACAAGAAGATAAAGCAAGTGGCCAAAGTACAGGACTACAGGGCCAGAAAATCATCCAGAGGAAAAAAATAATACTGAACTACATGATAAGGAATTCAAATGAATTGAACATAGAACTTTTCATCAGATTAAGAAAGAAATCAAGAAAAAATGAAGAAAACATCAAGGAAATCCTAGTCAAAATCAAAAGAATAATAGACAAAATTATAGAAGAATTCAAGAAAACAATAAAAGAACAAACTTGACCAAGGAAATGGAAAGTGAGAAACCATAAATAACAGCAAAGAGAAATCTGGAAGATTAATACTATAATCTCAGAAACATATAATATATTGGAAGGTCAAAAGAGTAGAACTGAACCAATGGAAGATAGAATTAGTAAACTTGAAAACAAATCTCAGAAAATGGAGTCTTGTCAGTAGTCACCACACTAATTCCCTCTAGCATCTTAGTGCCTGAAAAACTAGGTACAGCAGTTTGAATTAGAGATTCTAGTGCTCTGAACAGCTCATTGAATTACAGTGTACCAAACTCAGGGGAGGAGGATTAAAAAGAAGAAAGAGACAAGGGGGAAAAATAACAAGAACAGGAGATCTACCCTGCAGAGAGCTGACAGCCAGGCAAGAAAGGCCATTAGAGACCTCCCTGGGGGAGCGCTGATCAGCAGGCAAGAAAGGTCATTCGAGACCTCCCTAGGTTAAGGAACAAGACACACCACACCAGCATACCAGCGGTCACCCCATAGATCTACCTTCAGCACCAGATTTTATCAGTAACTTGAGTCAGCTGTGTTAAAGTGGGCACTTCCAGCACCACTGAAACCCAAGCAGAGAGTCCACTGGTACGGCAAGAGGACAGGCCCAGGAAGGTACCCCCTCAGCAGATCACTGAACAAGCTTGGGCCAGCTTTTTGGCACTGAGAGACCCACACTTGACTTTGTCAGTAATTTTGGGATCACTGGGTGCGAATGGGCACTACCTTGCCTCCAGCACTGCTGAAACTGAGCAGATCTTTGGCACTACAAGCGGGCGGGCCCACAGAGGAACTCCCACGTTGGATTGCAGTGTGGGTCAGTAACACGAATGCGCAAGCCCTAGGAGGAGTTCACACCATGGATCGCGGTGTTGGCCAGTGTCACAAGCAGGCAGGTCCAGAGAGGAACTCCCGTGGGAGATCATGGAGCCAGGCAGTTGTCTTGGGTCAGCATTTTGGCAGCAAGGGGCCTTGTGAGTGGGGTTTTTGGGTGTGTCTGAGCTTGGCAGAAAGTGACAACCCCCTACCAACTGAAGTCTTTGCTGAACATGAGCTGCAGGCCGATAAATAACAGTACAACGGCATCATTAGCAGCCTGCTCAAAGCACTAGAAACTGCCTCTAGCAATGGGAAGCTTTCCTTCTTTCTCTCTTCTACTCCCACCCTCTCCATCAATAACCTCACTAATCCAATAGAAGAAATCACATTCAGCTACCATAATACCTCCTGGTTTGAATTCCAAACGCTTTTCATGAAAGAGACCCATATCCACATTCCACACAGTGATCCCATCACCACAAAAAAAAATAAAAAAACAAAACTGCAGAGCAACCCAGCATACTTGAATTAATAACTAAAAAAATAATAATAAAATATACCAGCTCCACCTTTTCAAAATACTAAATCATGAAACCAAGACAAAACAAATCAATACATAACCAACAGTTAAAGACAACCTCAAACTGTCCAGGAAACAACAGGCAACCTCAAATCAAAAGAAAAAAAAAAAAACAGGACAAGGCATTAGAAGCAAAACTACAAACAAAGGACTCATTAAACATGGAGGAAAAGGAGACAATAGAGTTATCTGAGAAGGAATTTAGTAGATATGTTTATAGAGCTTTACAAGAGCCTAAGGAAACCCAAAGCAGAAGCAAAGAGAACACAGTTCCCTGGAAGAACTCAAGAAAATCATTGAAGAACAAAATAACAAGATTAATGCACAATCAGAACTCATACAAAAACAGCAGTTAGAAATGCAGAAGATGAATACCAAAATTA
>NW_006921758.1:6695566-6711675 GCF_000298275.1 Orycteropus afer afer
CTGAGAAAATTGTGGAAGACCTACTAACAGAAAACTTCCCCCATATTATGAAGGAAGAAAAGATATTTGTCCAAGAAGCTCATAGAACCCCGCACAAGATAGATCCCAAGAGAAAAACACCGAGGCATATTATAATCAAACTCGCCAAAGCCAAAATTTTGAGAGAACAGTTGACACCTATGCTACTCAAGCTATTCCAGAACATAGAAAAAGATGGCATACTCCCAAACTCATTTTATAAAACAAGCATAACACTAATACCAAAACCAGGGAAAGACACCACTAGAAAGGAAAACTACAGACTCATATCCCTTATGAACAAGGATGCAAAAATCTTTAATAAAATTCTAGCCAACAGAATCCAACAACATACCAAAAAATTAATACACCCTGACCATGTGGGATTCATACCAGGTTTACAAAGGTGGTTCAACATCAGAAAAACAATCAATGGAATCCACCACATAAACAAAATGAAACAAAACAACCATATATCAATCGATGCAGAAAAGGTATTTGATAAAATCCAACATTCACTCCTGTTCAGAACCCTCAGCAAAATAAGGATAGGAGGGAAATTCCTCAACATAATAAAGGGCATATATGCAAAGCCAACAGCAACATCATTATTAATGGAGAAAGCTGAAGGCATTCGCTTAAGAAGAGGAAACAGACAGGGATGCCCTCTATCACCACTTCTATTTAACATTGTATTAGAAGTCCTGGCCAGGACAGTAAGGCAAGAAAGAGAAATAAAAGGCATATAAATTGGCAAAGAGGAACTAAAACTATCTCTACTTGTGGATGATATGATCCTGTACGTAGAAAACACAAGGGACTCAAAAAAATTAAAAAAAAAAAAAAAAAAAACCCTACTGAAATCAATAGAGAGGTTTAGCAAAGAGGCAGGATACAAGGTCAACATACAAAAATCAGTTGGATTCCTCTATACCAAAAAAGCATCCTCTGATAAAGAAATAAGGGAAACAATACCATTTATAATAGCTACTAGAAAGATAAAATATCTAGGAATAAACCTCACCAGAGACACAAAAGACCTACACAAAGAAAACTATAAAACATTACTACAGGAGACAACAAAGGTACTGCATAAATGGAAGAACCTACCTTGTTCAGGGAGAGGTAGACTGAGTATTGTAAAAATGTCAATATTACCCAAAGCAATCTACATCTTTTAACGCAATCTCAATCCAGATTCCAACAAAATTTTTTAAGGACATGGAAAAACTAATTACTAATTTTATATGGAAAAGAAAGAGACCTCGAATAAGCAGAGCACTTCTCAAGAAGTAAAACAAAGTAGGAGGTCTCACACTCCCAGATCTTAAGAACAACTATACAGCCACAGTAGTCAAAACAGCATGGTATTGGTACAATGATAGACAGACAGAACAATGGAACAGAATCGAACGTCCAGATACAGACCCATCCATCTGTGGACAACTGATCCTTGACAAAGGTCCAGAATCCATTAAACAGGGAAGAGAAAGCCTCTTTAATAAATGGTACTGGCAAAACTGGATATCCACCTGCAGAAAAATGAAACAAGACCCATAACCTCACCCCATACACAAAAACAAACTCAAGCTGAATCAAAGACTTAAATGTAAAACCAAAATCTATAAAATTCATCAAAGATAAAATAGGGGCAAATCTGGGAGCCCTAATTTATGGCATAAATAGACTACCAAGCATAACCCAGAATGTGCAGGAGGTAGAAGAGAAACTAGATGACTGGTGCCTTTTAAAAATTAAATTCTTACGCACATCGAAAGACTTCATCAAAAGGGTAAAAGAGAACCTACTGATAGGGAGAAAATATTTGCCTATGACTTATTTGATAAAGGACTTATCTCCAAAATCTATAGAAAACTTCAACACCTCAACACCAAAAAGACAAATAATCCAATTCACAAATGGTCCAAAGACTTGAACAGACACTTCACCAAAGAAGATATACTGGCAGCCAACAAACATATGAGAAATCGCTTGCAATCATTAGCCATTAGAGAGATGCACATCAAAACAACAATGAGATATCATTTCATCCCAGGATTAATAGCAAAGTTCAACAGGACAGAAAATGACAAATGCTGGCAAGGTTGTGGAGAGATTGGAACTCTTGTGCACTGCTGGTGGGATTGTAAAATGGTACAACCATTGTGGCAAACCGTATGGCGTGTCCTAAAAAAACTGAAACTAGAAATATCATTTGACCCAGCAATTCTATTACTAGGAATATATCCTAAAGAGGTGAGAGATAGTACATGAACAGACATATGTACACCTATGTTCATCGCAGCACAATTCATTATAACAAAGAGATGAAAACAACTTAAATCCCTATCAACGGATGAGTTGATAAGCAAATTATGGTACATGCACACAATGGAATACTATGCTACATTAAAGAACAATGAGGGATACATAAATCATCTCACAATGTGGATGAACATGGAGGACATTATCCTGAGTGAAATAAGTCAATTGCAGAAAGACAAGTACTTTATGAACCCATTACTGTAAAAACAAAGAAGGGTTTGCTTGGGAAAGGGAACTCACTTTGTAGGTTACCGAGATGGGGAGAGAAGGGGAGGGATTAATTTTGGGCTAGTTGGGGCCCACACACTGACGTGGGTAAGGAGAGGGATACATGGAAAGGGTCTGTGACCACCATGATAATATTGGGAAATGTGAGGACACCTAATTGTGCACATAAAAGATAGACAACAGATGCTAATACCAACCAATGTGTCCAGAATACTGCATTACCATTAACACCAAACACCAGGCTACAGATAAACACATAAACATGTGAGAGGATCAGATGGAGGGTGGTCAGTGAACAGGAGTATACTCTAGACCAAGGATAGATTTAGCTGAGGCTAATCTTGCACAGACACCAGTGATACAAAATACCTTCAATCCTTACAGAAACAATAGAAGACAGACACAGAGTAATCTCTCACAGACATCCAGACACTATGAGAGAGAGATCCAATATATCTACTGTCTCAGGACCATAGTACTGGGGGACACCAAACTCAATTGGCAGAACAAAATACATAAAAGCTTTGTTTCACATCCTACATTTGTGAGTAGCAACTGGGGTCTTAAAAGCTTTCAAGTGGCCATCTAAGATGCAGCTAACTATCTCCTAGCATTAGAAGTGAAGAAAAGTGCAAAAAAAAAAAAAAAAAAAACCAAGGGCATTTGGAAGCAATCAGCCATAGGACACAATGTCCCTTGAGACCAAAAGAACTAGATGGTGCCTGTTTACCAATGCCAACCACTCAGGAAAAGATCAAATCTGGAGATCCTGGATAGAGTGGGAGGAAAAACCTGGAACAAAATCCAAAAACTTGATAATAACCAGAATTACTGGTCAAACAGAATCTGATAAGACCCCCAATACAATGGCCCTGGAATACATTCTGCACCTGGAATAAAACTCACTAGCAGGGGCTGGCTTTCAGCCCAATAGTTAACAAGACGTACATGGAGACCACTCAACCCAGGATGACGCACCCACATACTCTATGATAATACATCCCTTAGACCAATAGACCATGGGGCATCAGAGGGGCAACATTCAAACTGAAGAAGTGCAGAACAAACAGATTGTATAAATATAAGGGGCACAGGGGAGGGTTACTGGTCAGGGAGGAGAGAAGACTGGGTTAGGGTTGGGCATGGTAAATGAGGAGTGAAACTAAATGTACACGAAACATTGAATTTAAAACAAGCTCTTAAAATAAAAAGAAAACAAATCTCTTAATACTAATTTGTTAGAGGAACAATCAGCAAAAGAACAACAGCAAAAAAAAAAAAATAAGGTTCATGTGGGAAAAAAAAAAAAAAAAAAGTGATCAGAATTCCAGAAAGGGAAGAGACAAAAAAACAAAAATAAAAACATTGAGAAAAGTGTTGAAGATTTGCTGGAAGAAAACTTTCTAATATCATGAAAGACAAGAAGATATGCATTCAGGAGGTTCAATGAACCTCAAATAGAATAGATCCCAAAAGAAAATCACCAAGTCGTATCATACTAAAACTTTCCAGAATCAAAGATAAGGAAAGAATCCTGAAAGCAACATGGGAAAAATGAAAAGTTATCCAAAAAGTTGAACCAATAAGACTAAATTCTGCTTTCTTGGAAGAAACTATACAGGCAAGAAGGTAATGGGATAATATATATAAAACCTGGAAAGAAAAAAAATTCGCCAACCTAGAATTAAATAACCAGGAAAAAAAAAAAAAAGTCCCTCAAATATGGTGGTGGTATTAAGAATTTCCCGATAAACACAAATGAAGGGGATTGGCAAAACCCAGACCAACCTTACAAAGATACTAACAAGAGTCCTTTTGAACAGAAAACCAACAACAGTGGACAACAACTTGAGATTAAAATGACAATTTCATGTGGAAATCCACCTGGATTTAGAAGTATCAAAAGTAAAATAAACCTACAAGACTGAAAATAGAAAACCAGAGATGTCAATTTGTAAATGATGACAACTACAAACAAAAAGAGGGAATAAATGATGTAGTTGCAGAATTTCCAAATGGACAGAAAGTCAAGTCACAACCAACTGAAATAAAAAGGGATAACAGAATACTATGAAGAACTGTACTCCTACAAATTTGAAAATATGAGAAATGGATAAATTTCTAGAAACACACTACCTACCCAAACTAACACAATCCAAGGTAGAAAATGTGAACAGAAATTTGAATAAATTGGTCATTAAAAACAAAAAATCCCAACAACACAAAAAGGACTGGCCCAGACAGCTTCATTAGCAAACTCTACCAAACATTCAAAGAAGAACTGACACCAATTCTACACAACTTTTCAGGGACATAGGAAAGGATAGAATAAGCTCAAACTCATTCTATGAAGCAAGCATAACACTGATATCAAAACCAGGCAAAGAAACAACAAAAAGAAAAAATTATAGACCAATCTCCTTCATGAAGACAGACACAAAAATTCTCAGCAAAAACCTAGCCAACAGAATCCAACAAGATATTAAAAATAAAAAAAAAAAAAATCATGACCAAGTGGGATTCATATGACATATACAAAGAGAGTTCAATATTAGAAAAACGATCAACATAATCCACCACATAAATAAGAGACGATTGTATCAATTTATAAGGGCTTTGACAAAATCTAACACCATTCTTGAAAAAAAAAAAAACTCTCAGTGAAACGGGAATACAAGGGAAACTCCTCAAAATATTTAAACATAGATACTTTACCCCTTGCAAACAGAAACCAGACAAGATGCCCTTTATCATCACTCCTATTTAACATTGTATTGGAAGTCCCAGCCATTACAAAAGGCAAGAAAGGGAAATAAAAGGCATGCAAGTTGGCAAAAAAGTAAAATTATCCGTGCTTGCAGATGATCAGGTCCTATACATATAAAATCTCAGAGACTGAAAAAGTCAGCAAAGTGGCAGGGTACAAGATGAACATACAAAAATCAGTAGGATTCCTCTACAATAACAAAGAGAACTCTAAGAAAGAAATCTGGAAAACAATAACAATTACATTAGTTATCTAAAAGATGACATACATACTTAGGAATAAATCTAACTGGAGATACAAAAGATCTATACAAACCAAACTACAAAATACTACTACAAGAATCCAAAACAGAAAACTATACTGTGCTCATGGATAGGAAGATTTAACATTGTGAAAATGTCAGTACTACCCAAAGCAATCTACAGATACAATGCAGTCCTGATCCAGATTCCATCAGCATTCTTTAAAAGGATGGAAAAACTAATCACCAACTTTATAAGGAAAGGAAAGAGACTCCAGATAAGCAAAACACTACTAAAGAAGGAGAAATTAAGAGGCCTTACACTCCCCAATCCCAAAAACTACTTCATAGCCAAGGTAGTCAACCATCCTGGTACTGGTATAATGACAGACACATAGACCAGTGGAAGAGAAATGAGAATGCAGAAATAAATACATCCAACTATGGACAGTTGATCTTTACCAAAAGACAAAAACCTCCTTAAATGCGGAAGAGGTAGACTTTTTAACAAATCAAAGCAACCAAACCCACTGCTGTCATGTTGGATCTGACTCATAGGGACTCCTCCTTGGGTTTCCGAGGCAGTATCACTATGGAAGTAGATTGCCCAACCTTCCTTCCTAGGAGTGGCTGGTGAGTTTGAACCATCAACCTTCTGGTTAGCAGTCAAATGCCTTAGGCACTACACCACCAGCACTCCTTTTTAACAAACAGTGCTGGCAAAACTGAATATTCATTTATAGAAAGTTGAAACAGGATCCACATTTCTCACTATATGAAAAAACTAATTCAAGATGGAACAAAGACCTAACGTAAAACCTAAAACTATAAAGATCATCAAAGAAAAGAAAGGGGCAAACTTAGGGACCTTAATACATGTCATAAATACACCATCAAACATAACTAAAAATGCACAAACAGCAGAAGACAAATTAAATCACTGAGACCTTCTAAAAATTAAACATTTGCACACATCAAAAGATTTCACCAAAAAAGTGAAGAAAAAAAAAGAATGAAAGAAAGAAACTGCAAATTGGAGGGGGAGGGGGAAATCAGCAATGTCATATTTGACAAGAGACCAATCTCTTAAATTTATAGAAAGCTTCAGCACCTCAACAGCAAAAAAACAAACAATCTAATTAAAAAAAAAAAAAAAATGGCAGAGGACACGAACAGACCCTTCACCAAAGAAGATATTCAGGCAGTCAAAAACACATGAAGAAATGCTCATGATCATTAGCCATTAGAGAGATGAAAATCACAATGAGATACTATCTTACCCCAGCATTAACAGCAAAGTTCAAAAAAAAAAAAACAGAAGACAAATGCTGGCAAGGGTGTGGAGACTGGGACCCTCATTTTATTTATTATTCCCTGTGGGACTGTAAAATGGTGCAACTGCTGTGGAAAATGGTATGGTATTTCCTTAAAAGTTGGAAATAGAAATACCAGATAATCCAGCAATCCCACCCTAATTAGAGTCATGACATAAACAGATACATGCACACCATGTTCACTCTAGCATTGTGCACAATAGCAAAAAGATGGAAACAACCAAAGTACTCAACAGTGGTTGAATAGATAAACTAACTATAGTACATATGCACAATATGCACCATTAAAGAATAACGATGGATCTGCAAAACACCTCATCACATGGATGAACCTGGAGGATATTATGCTGAATGGAATTAGTCAAATACCAAAGGACAACTATTGTATGAGACCACTATTGTAAAAAGTCAAGAAAAGATTTACACACAGAATCATTCTTTGAAGATTCCCAGTGGGGGTGATGGAAGGAAGGGCAAATCATTAGCTAGAGGGTAGAAATGTATTAACTTGTGTAAAGAGAAAGGCAATGTACAATAAGGGAGAGGTCAGCACAAAATGATTGTTTTAAAAAAGAACAGATGCATATAATCAATTTCAACAATATTAATGTGTCAAAAACTGGAAACTGAAGTCAATCTGTTTTCCCCAAAAAAGGAGGGGAGAAATACGAATGTTGTGTTCCTGCCAAACACCCCAAGTGACGGCAAACGACACACCAAATTTGCCAACACTAAGAAATGAAAGACAAATATAGGAGCCATTCCAAAGCAATCAATCATTTGGGAGAAATAAGAAGGAATAAATGAGTTGGTTCTCACTAAATTTAAAATGTTAACATGAACAAATTTGGAAGTGAAGTACAAGTTGCTTAATATCTGTTCAACATCCAACTACATATACATCCATGGGCCTGTAAAGTTTTTTTAAAAAAGAGAAAGCAGCTCCCTTTTTGTTTATTACTTCCCCCTAATGGTTTTAACCTCAGAAGGAAAGTTGGGCAATCTACTTCCATAGTGATACTGTCTCAGAAACCCAAGGAGGGGTTGCTATGAGTCGGATTCTACTCGACGGCCGTGAGAATGGTTTTAAAAACCCTAAACTCTGACTCCTGAAGCAGTGAACCACAAGTGTGATACATGTAGGTGAGGCAGATGTCATGGCTCTGGAAACAGACAGGAAGGGGGAACAGCAGGTGGGGCTGGGTACACTCCACTCCCTCCTGTCTCCCACAGATGCCCTTTCAGCCAACACCACTGCCACCGCACATTTCTACAGCAGAGGCAAGGATGATCTTGTCTTCAAAAGGCTTTAGTATGGTCTTCACACAACGTCCAAATCATATAATGTCCTATTTCACAGAAACTATTGTGAACGTTAAGTGACATGTACCTGTAACAGAAAACAACACATACTAGAAAACGTCCTGTTGAGGGCATCCTAAGTTAAAGAATGTTTACTTAAAACTGTTTTCTAGATCACAAAATGGAAAGACCATCTCTGCAGATTTATGGAGCTGTTTCAACAAGAATACAGATCTACATTTTACAGAAGGAAAATTGTGGCTTAGAGAAGTTAAACAAACAGCATACAATCAGATAAAGCAGCAAATGCTAGAGACCTAAGATTGCTAGAACTCTCATTCTTACAACTAACATTAAAAAATGACAAGAGACAATCAAAAAAGAAGACAGCTATAGACACAGATTCAAAAATAAAAACATTAGCAATTAGAGGACATTTTTTATGCATATAAATAGTCCTCCATGACACAAAAGCACATGTAAATTCTCAGCCTTCTACATAAATGAATAAAAATAACAATAAACATTAATCATTATTGCTGACATCCCATATGCCAAACTTTTGCCTGCACTATTTCACGTCCTCCTTATAACCCTGTGAGGTTAATGCCATTATTATCCTTACTTTAAGATAAAGAAAGTGGAAGTTAGAAAGGTTAAGCAACTTAAATTACAAAGCCAAATTCAAACTTGACTCTGAACCTGTGCCCATACCACTTATCTTTGGGACAGTAGAATACGATGGCTCACAGGCTAGTCTCTGGGTACAGACTGCCTTAATGTGAATTCTGGCATTACTGCCTCTGAGCTGGGCCACTTTAGACCAGATACTAAACCTTTCTGTGTCTGTCCCTCAGTTACATCATCTGTAGCATGAGAATGATACCAGTGCCTACTTCACAACGTTGTCATAATGAGTTAATGCAAGTAAAGCACTTAAAAGCATGTCTGTATACAATATCCCATATGATCAAAAATGTGAGCTGTTGTGATGATGATGATTGTTATTGTTATCTTTAGTATCTTAGACTAGCTACCAGCACGTAAAATAACAAATGTTTATAGATTTTCCTTAACCATTAGGAAAAGTTTAATTTATTTTCAGTAAGCATAGTCTGCAATATATTATAGGAATTTCTCTACTAGAAACATTTATGTATTTAATGGAGTACACTTTAATTTTATAATTATAAAAATAATGAGAAGCTTATAAGCTTTAGGAAAGCATTATTTGACTTACAATAGTAAGGGCCAAGTACAAACATTTAATTATATTTCATTTTCCTTCTTATTTTTGATTACCAAATTATTTGCAATTAATATTAGCTCTTTAAAAAAAAATAAACCCAAAACATAATTGCAACCAGATAATGGAATTTCTGAATTCCTTTTAGAGCTTATCTATGCTATTTACAAGAAAATCTTTCCCAGCTGGTCAGAAAAGTAAAATACTGTAGTAACCCAGTATTTCATCCATACAGAGTTTAGATGTATTAAAAAAAAAAAAAGGTGCCCCACTAATGTTCTATTTTATATGTATTATTTCCAAAGCACAGAGCACTACTTTACGTCAATCCTAAACAAAGGACTAAAAACTTACTTAGGAATAATGACAATAATTTTATGTAAATTTACAACCAAAGAATCTTCAATTGCCACCTGTTATCCATGCTTTCTCCTTCCAATAATTTTAGTTAAATCACTGTCCAGCCATATATGCCTAATCACATCTCCTCACTTCCTTTGAGTGTCATTTAAATGATGACTTAAAAGTACATCACTTGTGGTTACACATATCTATACATGTGATATACTACATAGAACTACACACATGCACATACATACATGTGACAAATGAGTACATGTAAAACTGGTGAAATTTGAATGAGGCCTGTAGAGTAATGTCAGTTTCCTAGTTTTGATATTGTACATAGTTAAGGAAGATGTTACCATCAATGGAAGCTGGGAAAAGTACACACAGGACCTCTCTGTACAATTTTGCAACCTTGGTGAGCATATTAAGTATTTCAAAACAAAAACTTGTTTTTTAAGTAAGTTATCAACCTTGCCACACCATATAAAATGATACTCTCCCCATACTATCTATCCCCTATCCTACTCTAGTCCTCTTCACTGTCTTTATCACAAGCTGATGGACATCTTTGTTTTGATATTGGTACTAAATTTATTTGCTTGTTGTATGTTTCCCCATTAGAAAATAAGTTTAATGACACAGAACTTTGTCTGTCTTGATTACTGTTGATTTCTTGGCATGAAGAAATGTGTCCTGCACATAGTAGGTATTTAATAATATTTGGTAAAGAGGCTGAATATACCCAGTGGTCAAAATTGGAATCTGCCTAAATGCCCATGAATAGGGAAATACTTAAATCAATTTTGATATGCAGATTGATACAGCAATTTAAAGAATGAAGTAGCTCTATATATTCTTTCACAGAGAGATACATTAATATATTGCTAAGAATAAAAATAAGTTATACAAAATTGATATAACATGATGACAATTAGTGAAGCAGAAAGTCACGTTTAAGAATGAGCACTCTTCATGATTATCTTGGTTCCAATGCTCATTTGCAGAATGACTTTGGCCAAGTTATTTAATCTCACTTGCCTTTATTTCCTCATTCATAAAACCAAAACATTAATATTTCAGGGATTAAATGAGTTCACACATATAAAGCCTGTGATACAGTATTATAATCCATTGATGTATTTATGTACCACTGAGTCAATTCCAACTCATAGCAATCCTGTAAGATAGAGTAGAACTTGTCCATAGGATTTCCAAGGCTGCAATCTAAGGACCTCTGGTAGCATAGTGCCTAAGGAATTCGACTGCTAATCAGAAGGCTGGGAGTTCAAACCCACCAGCCACTCCTCAGAAGGAAGGTTGGGCAATCTACTTCCATAGTTGATACTGCCTCAGAAATTCAAGGGGGGTCGCTATGAGTCAGGTCCGACTCGATGGCACATAACAACAGCAACAGGCTGTAATCTTTACAGTAATGACAAATGATGCATCAAAAGAAGAGAAAAGAAACACAGTCTTACTGTATGAAAAAGAATTGGTCAATGTTTAAACATTTCTGGAGGTAGCATATGATCAAGACCCAATGGTACTGAAGGATGAAGTCCAAGCTGATCTGAAAGCATTAGTGAAAAATAAGACTTCAGGAATTGTTGTTGTTAGGTGCCGTCAAATCAGTACTGACTCACAGGGACTGTATGTATCACAGAATGAAACACTGCCCAGTCCTAGGCCACCTTCAAATCACTGCTATGTGTGAGCCCATTGTTGCAGTCATCTCATTAAGGGTCCTTCTCTTTTTCAGTGACCCTCTATTTTACCAAACATGATATTCTTCTCCAGGACAGGTCCCTCCTGACAACATGATGAAAATATGAGAGATGAAATCAGACCATTCTTGCTTCTAAGGAGCATTCTGGCTGTTCTTCCTCCAAGACAAATTTGTTCCTTCTTCTATCAAGGTATTAATATTTTTCACCAAAACTACAATCCAAAGTCATCAATTCTTTGGTCTTCCTTATTCATTGTGCAGCTCTCACATGCATATGAAGCAATTCAAAACTCCATGGCTTGGGTTAAGCCAACCAAACAGATGTAACACTGGCAGTGCTTATTCATCTAAACCAAGAAATTTGGAAGACAGCTACCTGGCCAATCAACCAGAACAGATCCATATATGTATCCACTCCAATGAAAGGTGATTCAACAGAATGATGTAATTATTAAACAGTATCATTAATAACACAAATAAGTAAAATTCTGCTGAAGAAAATTCAAAAAGGGTTGCAGCAGTATATCAACAGGAAACGTACAGAATTTCAAACCAGATTTAAAAGAGGACATGGAACGAAGGATATCACTGCTGATGTCGGATGGGTTTTGGCTGAAAGCAGAGAATACCAGAGAGAGGTTTACCTGTGTTTTATTGACTATGCAAAGACATTTGACTAAGTGGATCATAACAAAGTATGGATAACACTTTGAAGAATAGGAATTCCAGAACTTAATTGTGCTCGTGATGAACCTGTAAATAGACCAAGAGGCAGTTGTTCAAACAGAACAAGGGTATACAGCCTGGTTTAAAATCAGGAAAGGTGTTGTGGTAGTTAAGGTTGTGTGTCAACCTTGCTGGGCCTGGTTGTGTGGCTGGGAAGCTGGTGGTAATTACTACCCCCCTCCATGATGAGACTGGCAATCCCCATGATGAGACTGGCAATCAATGCCATGGTGGGATCTACCACAAGCAGCTGAGTAGCTGCTTTAGGGATGTGGTCTGTTTCTAATACATATAAGCAGCAGCTTTGGGAATGGTCTCTACTTTATAGCATGCTTGAACCCTGCATGTAACCCAGTCATTGTTTAGCAGCTTGCCATGTTCTGTTGACCTTGGGACTTTCAATGGACTTGAATCAATGGCTTGCCATGTGGTTTGGTAACATTGAGACTGTGCCTTTTTACTTGTCAACCTTGGGTTTGTCAGCCTCAGCAACCAGCAGCTATCTGACTGAAGAAAAGCCTTCAGCTTCAGTGAGCTGGGAACAGGAGGCAGAGCTGAAGCCCAAGGTTGAGGGGTTTCCACCCAACCCCTAGAGCCTAGCACTTTGAACTCAGACTTATGGCCTCCAAATTTTAAGAGAATAAACTTATATTTGTTAAAGCCATCCTATTTGTGGTATATTCTTGTCAGAGTGGCACCAGGTAACCAGAACAGGTATGCATCAACATTGAAATTTTGCCCATATTTATTCAATTTGTATGCTGAGCAAATCCAAAAAGCTGGACAATATGAAGAAGAATTCAGCATTAGGATTGGAGTAAGACTCATTAACAATCTGTGATATGCAGATGACAGAACTTGGCTTGCTTTAAGTGAAGATGACTTAAACCACTTACTGATAAAGAACAAACACTACAGCCCTCAATGTGGATTACACATAAAGAAAACACTACTTGACCAGTAACCACCATCATGATAAATGGAGAAAATATTTAAGTTGTCAAAAATGTTATTTAACTTGGATCCACAATCGACGTCCATGGAAACAACAGTCAACAAATCAAATGACATATTGCATTGGGCAAATATGCTCCAAAAGACCTCTTTAAACCATTAAAAAGCAAAGATAGAATTTTGAGGACTAAGGTACACCTGAGGAGCTCTGGTAGCATAGTGCCTAAAGCACTTGACTGCTAACCAGAAGGCTGGCGGGGTTCAAACCCACCAGCCACTCCTCAGAAGGAAGGTTGGTCAATCTACTTCCATAGTGATACTGCCTCAGAAACCCAAGGAGGGGTTGCTATGAGTTGTGTCCAATTTGACAGCACATAACAAGAACAGCAAGGTACGCCTGACCCAAGCAATGGTATTTTCATTTCCCTCATAAGCATGCAAAAGCTGGACAATGAATAAGGAAAACCAAAGAAAAATTAATACATTTGAATTATGATGTTGGCAAAAATATTGAATATACCATGGACTGCCAAAGAATGAAAAAAATCTATCTTGGAAGAAGAGGAATAAAGCCAAAATGCTCCTTGGAAGCGAGGATGGTGAGACGTCATCTCACATACTTTGGACACGTTATCAAGAAGGACCATTTCCTGGAGAAGGTATCATGCTTGGTAAAGCAGAAGATCAACTAAAAAGAGGAAGACCCTCAATGAGATGGCTGCCACAGTGGGTTCAAACACAGGATTGATTGTGAGGATGGCACAGGACTGGTAGCATTTCATTCTGTTGTGAGGAGGATCACTATGAGTCAGAACCAACTGACAGCACCTAACAACAACAATCTTTACAGGAGCAAATTGCCAGGTCTTTTTTCCCACTGAGTGGCTGGTGAGTTCAAGCAGCCAACCTTTTGGTTAGCAGCTGAGAGCTTAATCAGAGCTCCTAATACATCTATAACCTGTTGCAGTTGGGTCCATGGCAACTCATAGCATCCTTACAGGACAGAGTAGAACTACCCAACAGGGTTTCCAAGTCTACACTCCTTACAGAAGCAGACTGCTATGTCTTTCTGCTGTGGAGAAGGTGTTGTTTTTGAACCTTTCAGTTAGAGTCAGTGCTTAACCAGTGCACCGCCAGGGCTTCTTGATTCCATCTATAGTACATAACATGTCGTAAATATTTACTGTGTTAGCCATGATTATTATTTATGTACAAAATTCTGTACAACTATATGTGCTCTAGTGGTGTAGCGCCTAAGGCATTTGACTACTAACCAGAAGGTTGGTGGTTCAAACCCACCAGCCACTCTGTGAAACGAAGACTGGGCAATCTACTTCCCTAAATAATTACCACCTCAGGACCACAAGACTTCCGATAAGATGGAGGAATAGGCAGACAAGTGACACAGACCCTCTTCAACAAAGAAAAGAAAAAACAATTGACAGAGATACAGAAGATAATCCTGGAGCCCTGAGCTTTGAAAGAAACTATACAGAAGTAGATTAGGCACCAACTAGTGTAAAAACCTGAAAGAAAATGGTGAGTACAGAGATGGTCAGAGCTGCGGACTGTCAGCTACTCCGACATGACCAACAGCCTTAATAGTTCCAAGTCGTGTTGGGACCTGAGAATTGACCTAAAAAAGATCAGCCCTGGTCACTAAGGGCTGCAGGGATGACTGTGCTAATGGCCCACGACTAGGAAGAGAAACAACAAGGTGGAAGAACCTGAGCTGTTGCCTTTCCACTGTCTGGAAGGTGCAGCCATTTTGACTGTTTACATGCAACACCCATTTTGGCTATTTAAAGTCACTGAGGGTGCAGCCATTTTGGATACTTAAAGTAACCAAGGGTACAGCCATTTTGAATGTTTATAAGCAACAGCCATTTTGGATATTTAAAGTGACAGAGGGCACAGCCATTTTAAATCTTTACAAGTGGCAACAATTTTGGACTTTAAAGTGATACAATTCTCATTCAAATTCCAGGGACCTAACAACAGGCTTTGTTTGCCAAGGTCGGCAGGGACATATGAGAGGCTGGCAACAGGAAAAGAGATAGGTGGTGAGTGTATAAGTGTTACCCACTAGCAAATAGAGGAGCACAGCCCATTACCCTGCTTGTGTAGATCACATACAAACAAAACAAAGAAAACAAAAACCATGGTCAAGTAACTCCAACATGCAATCATTGATTAAATATAAACACAAAAATGTCAAATGCCTCATAGATAACAGAGCATCACAGTCTACACAAAGAAGAAAGATAAAGTAGGAGAAACAAGGGACCAGGATACAGACCCAAACACATACCTGAGGAAGACACAACATTGGAACTCCTTGATAAGGAATTCAAAAGAATTATAATTAGGTATCCTCAATAAGTTGAGAGACAGATCAAGGAAAACACAAAGAAAACCCTAGAACAATTTCAAAAGACAATAAAAGATAAAAATGACAAAATAAATGAAAATTTAGAAATGATACAGGAGAGTTCCGGTAAGATGGCAGACTAGGCAGAATGACTGCACATACCATCTTCAATAAAGAAAAGGGAAAACAATTAACACAGACACAGAAGATAATCCTGCACCCCTGAGCCTTGAAGGGAAGGATACAGAAGTGAACTAAACCCGAACTAGCAGAAGGATTTGTATGAAAATACCAAAAAAGGAGACAGACGGAGCTGCAGTCTGACAGCAATCCTGAGCGATCCTGATGGCACTGCACAGACAGCTTGGAGAGTGCCAAGTGGTGGTAAGACCCAAGAATTAACAAAAAAATCAGGCCTGCTAGCCAGGGACTGCACAGAAGACTGCTCTGGTGGCTGGGGAATAAATGGACAAGGTGAAGAGAAAGGCTGGCTGGAGCTGTGGACTTTTGCCAGTCCGGAGGA
>NW_006921758.1:6729373-6730835 GCF_000298275.1 Orycteropus afer afer
ACAAAATCTACACACAGAAATCCAGAAGATTAATACTAAATTTTCAGAAATAGATAAGACATTGAATGGGCAAAGGAGTAGAATTGAATCAGTGGAAGACAGAATTAGGGAGATAGAAGGCAAATATCTGAACACTTCTTTGGAAAGGGATAAATCAGAAAAAAAAGAGCAAAACAAAATGAAGAAAGCCTAAGGTTCATGTGGGATACCATCAAAAGGAATAATCTACGTGTAATTGGAATTCCAAAACAGGAAAAGACAAATAAAACCACAGAGAAAATTGTCAAAGATTTGTTGTTTTTGTTGTTGTTGTATTGTTATGTGCTGTCAAGTTGAACCCAACTCATAGCAACCGTTTCTTCAGTTTCTGAGGCAGTATCACTATGGAAGTAGTTTGCCCAAACTTTTTTCCAAGGGTGTCTGATGGGTTTGAACCGCCAGCCTTCTGGTTAGCAGTCAAGTGTCTGAGGTACTACACTACCAGAGCCCTTAAAGATTTGTTGGAAGAGAATTTTCCTGGTATGATCAAAGATGAGAATATATCCATTCAGGAAGTCCAATGAACCCCAAACCAGGCAGACCCCAAAAGAAAACCACCCAGACATAACATCATCAAACTTAACCAAAACCAGAAACAAAGAAAGAATCATGAGAGCAGCACAGGAAAAAACAAAAAGTTACCTACAAGGGGCAACCAATAAGACTAAGCTCAGATTTCTCGAGAGAAACCATGCAGGCGAGAAGACTATGGGATGGTATATATAAAACACTGAAGGAGAAAAATTTCCAACCAAGAATTATGCACCCAGCAAAATCGTCCCTCAAATATGATGGTGAAATCAGGACATTTCCTGATAAGCACAAATTAAGGGAATTTGTTAAAAGCAGACCAACCTTACAAGAGATGCTAAAGGGAGCACTTTGGTCAGAGAAGCAATTACAACCAACAACAATTGACCATTAACACACAAGATGATATAACCCAGAAACCAACCCAGCTATGAAAGTATACAAAGTAAATAAGTCTGCAAGATTGTAAACAGGGAACGAGAGACATCAACTGATAAATGAGGACAACTACAAACCAAAAAAGAGGGAAAAAACTGTGTCGTTACAGAACTTCTAGATGGTAAGGAAGTCAAGACAACTACAAGATAGAATGGGCTGTTCTAAACTTGGGAAGAAAACTATAAATCACAGGGTAATCTCAAAAGAAAATGATAAACCTTCACATCAAAAAAGAGGACCAGCATAAATTTTCAGCAAATACTAAAACAATAGCACGAAGGAAGGGATAACACGATTCATAAACAAAATGAGCTTAGAAAATTATATGGAACAAAGAAATCAACACCATGAAAAAGCACATAACAAAAATCACAGGAACAAATTTGTATTTGCCAATAATTACATATCTGGCAAGGGACTTATGTCTAAGATTTATAGAAGAGTAGATGGCCAA
>NW_006921758.1:6731975-6747096 GCF_000298275.1 Orycteropus afer afer
AATTGGGAGCTCTGGTAACATAGTGACTAAGGCACTTGACTGCTAACCAGAAAGCTGGTGGTTCAAACCCACCAGCCACTCTCAGAAGGAAGATGAGGCAATCTACTTCTGCAGTGATACTGCCTCAGAAACCCAAGGAGGGGTCGCTATGAGTCGGGTCCAACTCGATGGCACATAACAACAACATTGTTCAATTGTGCTACTATATTTTTTTTCTTCTTTCTCATCTTCAAGCTCTTTTTTCTTTTATCTACTATCTTAAATCACATATTTTTATGTTTATTCTTTTTATTTCTTATCAGCACTTTTTCTTATCTTCTCTTCTATTGGCTTTACTTTCTTTTGTAAAAACCGTGATTTGGTCATTCTCTCTCACTTTTATTTTTTAAGTCTTTTATTGACTTTATTTTCAGATTCAGTGAGTTCTATAAAAAATGTTCGCCTTTATTTCTTTTAGCTTTTCCATTGCTTATTTTTTAAAAATTATTTTTCTCATTTTTTATATAATTCTTGTTTTGGCATTTTATGAAGGAGTCTAATTCTTATCTTTTCTCTTTAAATTTTAATTCATTTTCATGCCATGATTTTTCTTTGTGCTGACAAGCCGGAAGTATGAGTAAAGGGGTGCGATAAGTTGCTGTCACTCAAACAGGAAGATTTGGAGAACTTCTATCCTTCAGAGCCCCCCTCCAGCTCTACTCTACCTTCCCCACCGCCACTCAGAAAACCTGTACCAGTTGCTGTCAATTCTGCCTCATGGCAAGTGAGGCAGAGTAGAACTGTGCTCCACAGAATTTTCAATGACTGATTTTTCAGAAGTAGATTGCCAGAGTTTTCTTCTGCGGTACTTCTGGGTAGACTCAAAACTCCATCCTTCTGACTTGCAACCACATGTGTTAACTGGTTGGACCATCTTGAGACTCCCCACTCAGCAAAAAGTCTCCTTTTATAATCACTCACTGCCAGTGAGTAGGATCCGATTCACAGCGACCCCTCCTTGTGTTCCCCAGGTAGTATCACTACGGAAGTAGATTGCCAAACCTTCCTTCCGAAGAGTGGCTGGTGGATTTGAACTGCCAGCCTTCTGGTTAGCAGTCAAATGCCTTACGCATTACACTGCCAGAACTCCCCCTTTTATAATGTTGTTGTTGTTGTTATGTGCCGTCGAGTCGGCCCCGACTCATAGCGACCCCTCCTTGGGTTTCCGAGGCAGTATCACTACGGAAGTAGGATTGCCCAACCTTCCTTCCGAGGAGTGGCTGGTGGGTTTGAACCGCCAGCCGTCTGGTTAGCAGGCAAGTGTCTTAGCCACTATGCTATAATAGTGCTTTATAATAATGTTTGCTTTCTAAATTTTTCATTTAGAAAGGCTTGACAAAGTGTATACTGTTCCATCTCTTTTGTGAATAGATTCCTATTCTAAAATTCATAGTCTTACCATATCTAAGGGAATAAAGTTGGGTAAGAGATTATGGTAAGAGAAGGTTGTTTCACACATATCTGGCCTGAGTTTGGCTAGACCACCCAAAGATTTCTATCAAAGGAGGCACAGTAAAGTGTCCACATGCAGGTTTCTGACTTCAATTCTACATAGGCCTGACTCTGATACACTTGTTACCAGCTAATCTTCTCCTTTGTCTGCAGACATATAGAATGATAAATAATGTGTGGGTTTCCTCGACTGTCTTCTGTCATTATGACTTAAAAGGAGAAACTCAATAGAACTGAGCTGACCCTTGATAAAGTGGGGAGAAAGAGAGTTGTTCCACTTTGTTTTGTTTTGAGTGAGCTCTGCTTTAATTAGATGATATCATAAATGCTTAGTAAGACATGTTGTAGTATCATTTATTCAATCTTTCAAAATGTAACAACAACAAAAAAAAAGACAAGAAATTTATATGGTCCATGAAAGTTTTCAGAATATCACATAACAGCTGAAGTTGTATTTCTCCATTCCTGTCACTCCCAAAAAGAAAAACTCAAAAGTTATTCTGAGAAAACAACCTGGTTAGTTTTCTGAGCTTTGGCCATCATGTTGACTCCTAATTTCCTGCAGTTTTCTCCCATTATGCCTCCTGTTTATTCTTTTTGGATCCTCTCCTCCTCATGGCCCCTGCCTGCTGTTGCACAATCCTGGTTATTTTATTCCCCCATCCAGCCCTAGGAAACGACATTAGCCAACTATTCTGATGGAAGGTCTGAATCATCAGGCCATCCTTATTCACCACCCACACTCACCCTCCCTGGGGCTGTCCATGACAACCCCCTGCATTCAGCTCACTCACTAATGAGGTCCCCTCAGGGCAGGTAGTTTCCAATATCTGTCCATCTGTGATATAGCCTGGCACAAGTGAATCTGGTCTGTTCAACCAGGAACTGCAATTCTAGCTGATGCTAAACTACATAATCGTGTCGTGTCTACATTTCATCAGCATCGGGAAGGCACCACCAGTAATGTAAATCACCAGGAAAAGACTGCAAAGAATTTTAACAGTAAGAATCCTTAGTGGTTAGTTTTTCTAATCCATTTTAATAATAGTTGCCTGCTGTAAGACACTTATATTTCAGAAATCCATTTGCACATATTCAGTGTTTTAGGAACCTCCCTCCTGTTTTCCAAGTATGAAGGGGAGAAATTGGCAGTAAAAAGGCTACTCTGATAGCTGTCCATTTCAGAGATGGACCACTGTGCAGTCCATGCCCTAGAAATATGTTTATCTGCTCATTCATTCAGTTCACTGACAAGTTGACATACCCCTGGGACATCTCTGGTGTGACAAGAAGCAGAGAGATTTGGTATTGTACTTTCCAATATCTCGTTTCATTTCATTTCAGACACTGACAGGCAGACAATTATTAAATAAAAGGCCTGGGTATATACTAAAAATAATAAATGTTTAACTGTGCTACTAGAACTTATTTAAAGAAAGAAGCCTAATTAGGGACCTCCAACAAAGTTTCCAGAAAAGGCACCATTGAAGCGCCCCTAAATTTAACAGGATATTGGGATTCAAGGAAGTAAGTGCTCATGGTTGTGAATCATAGAGTGTAAGCTAATTGGCATGATTCAGAAATTTTCAGAAAGCTTTTGCCAAAATTCCAGAGCAGAAATATACCACTTGCTGCCAAACCATTGGAATACATTATTAAATAATAAAAATATTCTACTGAAAATTACCTTAGAGACAGAAACTAGCTATAATCAAAAGGAAGGATTCAGAGGTCCCTCTAGGGTCGTTGATAATATCATTTTAGGGACATACATGAACTTAGACCAACTTCTAGACTTCTTGTTGTTGTAATGTGCCATCAAGTCGGACCCGACTCATACCGACCCCTCCTTGGGTTTCTGAGGCAGTATCACTATGGAAACAGATTGCCCCATCTTCCTTCCAAGGAGTGGCTGGTGGGTTTGAACCGCCAGCCTCTGGTTAGCAGTCAAGTGCCTTAGGCACTATGCTACTAGACAGGCTTACTGAAGTGCCAGTTCCCACAAGGAAAAAAAAAAGTCAGGTATAATGGGCCCAAGATGAGAATGGGTGGACAATAACCACACACATGGTACCCTCATACCCTCAGAACCACTGAGAGAGCAGTTAAGTCCCTGGTTCCATGTGAAGAAGCACAGAAGTAGAGATATGTCTTGTGAAGCTGTCATATTTCCAGTAGGAAAAGAAGTTGTCCAGGAGCCCAAAGATGTCTCTCTTCTTCGAAACTGAATACCACCCATAGAAAATAAATACTTAACATCTCTATAGAAATCATCACATAAATGGAAGCCATTAGCAAGACAGAGATAGACTGAGTCAGGTCAAGAGTAAGCTACACTAGAATATCATTTCTCCTACACTTCTTCTCAGGTCACCCTGTAGATCCCTTGGGGTCAGTCAGAGACCCAAGGGTGATGGTGACCCAGAGGGTATTACCTAAGCCCCACATCCTGCCATCTCCACTTTCCACTGAGTAAAGTAAGTAAGGAGTTTTGGGTAACTAAGCCGGGCTGGTGCTCAAAGAAGGGGAGGAGCTATTGTTGAAGTGGGTTATGAAATTGATGCTTCAAACTGGTCAAGACTGCGTGCTTTAATAACTAACTGAAATTTGCTAGAGAACATGCAACAGGAACAAAGTATTGCTAAGCAATGTAAAAAAGAAATCCAACATCATACAATGAGCATGATAGAAGAAAATGAAACCATTCTATATTTGTAGACCACCAAATTTGCTTATATACAGTGCTTTCTACCATACTCATGTGGATTTTTTGGGTTTTGTTAGTTTTCTAATCTTATGATTAATCACTTTTAGTTTGGTTATATCAATTATTTTTAGAAGGGTTTAGAATATTAATTGCAAATTCTTAAGTCCCAGGGTCCTATAATTGCTCCTTTATTAAGGTCTTACATATTGTGTGAATATGTCTAACTTACCCCCATTAAGCCGGAGGCTTTTTGAAGGAAAGAATAAATTTAATGTATCATTTTATCCCCAAAAGACTAACATTGTGCCCTACACATAGAGAGTATTCGATAAATATTAATGGGACGATTTATTTGTTTATGAATTTTACTGTTATTTCAAAGCAAGTATGAGGAAAAATTTACTTACATATTTGTTAATTAAGAGTGATGATCTGAGTGATGGATATTTAGTTCTGGAATAATAATCCAGAGACTTACATGAGGTTCTCTACTCTGGTGGAATGTCTGATTGCAATTCACTGATACAGTTCTGGAAAATATTTATAATTCAATCTAACAAATACACCTTCCAATTTATTTTACATTGAGATAAATTTCCAAATTTATTTTAAATTGAGAAGTCCTTGGAGTTCAAATCAATTATCTCAGTTATCAACCTCTCAAAAATGTAACACATCGGATGCTAAAACTTGAAAATGTCATTCACCCTTAGTTATCCTATGATAAATTAATTTGAGAATGTTCTATATTATTAGTTATCATTATTAGTTTTACATGTGTCGAAATTAGATATAAGCTTGATGATAGTTTCCTAATTTCTTAGGTGGTTACTTTACCCAAATTGACCAGTTATACCTAACCAAATAAGTTTATGTATATAGACAGCCTAAAAGTCATCTGAAGGTTGTGTTATACAATCTTTCATTAAATTTTCTAAGTGGAAATTCTTCCACTTAGAATATAAGAAGGCAAGAGTGTTACTGTAAAACATTAATCTATGGGTAGATACGTAGGCAGACGGGCTGAATGATCAGGTACGTCCAGGCAAATGGGAATATACCCATGACCATATACAGGGTTGACAGACAATATTTCTACATATGTATTTGTATGTGCTATAAGAATGTCTATATATATAGAACTAACAAGGGGCAAAGTTATGATAACTTCTTAACCATAGCCAACTATGCCAAGGAAGTGAGTTGTTGGACCTGTGGGCTTGGGACCATGGTCATGGGGACCATCAAGCTCAATTGGTGTAACATACTACACAAAAACACTGTTCTACATCCTACCTTTGGTGAGTAGTGACTCAGGTATTAAAAGCTTACAAGTGGCCATCTAGATGTAATAATTGGTTTCTCCTCATCTGGAGCAAAGAATGAAGAAAAGCAAGGATGCACGAGAACAATTAGCCCAAGGGACTAGTGGCGCAGACAAACATCAGTCTACACAACCATGAGACCAGAAGAACAAGATGGTGCCTGGCTACCTCTGTCAACCAGTCGGGAAGGGAGGAATACAAGAGATCTTGGATGGAATGAGAGAAAAATGTGGTACAAAACTCATAATCATAAAAAAGACAAGGCTTACTAGTATGATAGAGACTGGCAAAATCCCTGAGACTCTGGCCCCTAGTCACTCTTAGGCCTGGAATTGAACTCACTCCCATGGCTTCAAATCAAACTATAGGTGTATAAAATGAACATTTATACCAGATAGGTACACTCTTTAGAACAATCAACCATGGGTGATCAGAAAGGGAGTGTTTGCACAGGGAGATAGCTCAGAAGGCAGGGATGCACAGGAAAAAAGGACACAGGAAAGGGTAACCACAGGGAGGAAATGGGAAGAGAGCTGTTACATTATAGGGATTGCAGTCAATGTCATGATACAAAAAGTTTATGAAATACTGTATGGAAAATGAATTTGTTCTGTAAACTTTCACCCAAATCACAATATTTTTTTTTTAAAGAAAGTGTTATTGTAAATATCTAATTTACTGTTTTGTACTACCCTATTTTACTAACAAGGATTCCATAAAATTATTCAGAACTCTAGATTCAGAGAAAAGCTTTCCTGAGATCAAAAATCTACCAGTAAAAATAAATATATTAACCATTCTTTCTCACAATTATGTTGCATTGTGACATTTTAATGTCTAACTTTTTTATTTATTTTTTTTTATTAATTATTATTGTGTGCCTTTAAGTCAATTCTGACTCACATTGACCCTGTGGACCAGCACAGAACTGCACCATAGTGTTTACCAGATCCTTACAGGATTTCTTTATGGGAACAGATTGCCAAGTTGCTTTCTTCCATAGAGCAGCTGATGGGTTCAAACCACTGACCTTCTGGTAAGCAGTATATTCAATATGTCTTACATGACTACAAAAGGAACTCTGGTGACCAGCCTAAGGCATTTGACTGCTCATCAGAAGTTTGGAGGATGAGACTCACAAGCCACTCTGCAGAAGATGGAGCAATCTACTTCCATAAAGATTTACCACCTCAGAAACCCAATGTGGCTATGGGTCCAAATCAACTCAATGGCAGTGAGTTTGGTTTGGTTTGGTATATGATTGCAGATATTATTATTATATAAAAAGATAATAAACTTAACATAGAGGATAAATTACAGCAGGTAATGAAATGTCATTTCATTAATGAAAATATCAAAGTCCAAGATCCAAATTAGGAACTCAACTCAAGTCATACTTGTTAGAATGGCATTACGTAAATACAATAACCATAAAATTCTATTTTTATTTTTTATTTGTATCCTCCAAAAAAAAAACCAAAGTCACTGCCATCAAGTCAATTCCAACTCATAGCAACCCCTGCTGGGTTTCCAATGCTGTAAATCTTTATGGAAGCAGATTGCCTCATCTTTCTTTCATGGAGCAGCTGGTGGGTCCAAACCATCAAAATTTTGGTTAGTAGCCCTAACTACTACACCACTAGAGCTCCTTACCTGGACCCTAGCTCTTTTTGGGAAAAAAAAAAAAATTATTGAGCATTAGAAAAGAAAAATACAACTATCTTTAAAACATAAAACAGAGTTTAGAGGAAAAAATAGCATATGTGAAAAAGAAAGCATCAGTTGTTCAATGTGTGTGAGTGTGTGTGTGTGTGTGTGTCAGTAGACTTCAACTAAAATTGAACCATCCTGAGTATTTAAGACTTCTGATCATAACCTAAGGCAAAACAAATGTCTTTTCCACTGGGAAAATAAAGAAAAAAGGAGAGAGGTGAGTACAGTTGTTATGATTGGGCTTAAAACCCTGCTCTAAGTCTTCTGGCAGCTAAGAAAGAAAGGAAAATGTAATAATCTGTTATTTAACCTTACCAATGGAATGATGAGAATACTTTCTTCAAAGGGACATTTTGAGGATATCCTGAAAATATATAAGTGTTGGCATAGTGCTAGCACATGAGAAATCTCTCAAGATACTATCCAGCATTATTATCTAAAAACAAAAAACAAATGACATTTCTCAGGGAAGACAGGATTAATGCTAGTACCAAATTCAAAGAAAAATTCCTCACATGGTTATTGTATTAGAGACTCAAAATGAGAGTCATTTCATTCAACTTGACTGCAGTAGAGGTCTCAATTACAGAAACAGTTTGCTATCCAAGGGAATGCTCACTGTATTGTGCCTAGCACTATGCCAACACTTATATAAACTTACATAAACAATAAACTTTTATTGACCTTGTTACAAAGAAATTCTCATCAATAAATATTTCTGGGTGCCACAAGCCTTTTCTTTTTTCTCCCAAGTCTTTTCACAATCTGTAATGTTCCTAAACTATGACTAAGACTCTCCTCTTCAACTATTTCAACAACTCTACAAGGAAAAATTACTAAATTCTGAATCTTTGTCACCTACTGTAATCAAGCACATCAAATAATCCAGAGCTAAAGGAGGAAACAAATGATTTGTATTACTCCCAAACAATTCAATAAAATCAACAGTAATATTAATGACCCACCAGCCACTTCTCAGAAGGAAGGTTGGGCAATCCTACTTCCGTAGTGATGCTGCCTCGGAAACCCAAGGAGGGGTCGCTATGAGTCGGGTTTGACTCGACGGCACATAACAACAACAACAACAAAGGAGGAAACAGTAGAATATGGATGAAATCCCTCCTACTGTCCTGCAAATTGAAATCCTAATTCTCTTTTAAAAATCGGAGAATGTAAGGAAAATCTCAATCTCTTGATTTTTCCCCTTACCTCCCATTCTCTATAACCAGGTTCAAATATGCTATATATGCTTTCTTCTACAATCCTACACAACCACCACAGTGAGATTGTGTGCCCATAAACTGACCACTGAAACTTTTCCCACTTTGCAAGGTCTCAAACAGCTATTATTTACCAAACACTATAGACTGCTAACCAGAAGGCTGGTGGTTCAAAGCCACTAGCCACTCCTTGGAAGGAAGATGGGGCAATCTACTTCCATAGTGATACTGCCTCAGAAACCCAAGGAGGGGTCTCTATGAGTCGGGTCCAACTCAACTGCACATAACAGCAACAACATATATGATTCTATTCCATGATGAGGACCTCAGGTAGCGTAGTGCCTAAGGCACTTGACTGCTAACCAGAAGACTGCTGGTTCAAACCCACCAGCCACTCTTCAGAAGGAAGAGTGGGCAATCTACTTCCATGGTGATACTGCCTGGGAAACCCAAGGAGGGGTCGCTATGAGTAGGGTCTGACTTGACGGTACATAACAACAACAACAACAACAACATAGACAATTCAGTCTGTATATTTTTTAACCACTCTAAATTATGTATAGTTTGGAACATATCATTGGTACTCTCACTTCTTATGATTTACATGATACCACATTTTCATGATTTTCCTCCTCTTCCTGACCATTCTCTCTCTTCTCTTTCTCCTTTGTCAGGTTCTCATTCTCCATCTAACTCTTAAATATTGATATTCCAAGAGTGCCATAGTTGGCTCTTTCTTCTCCTACATTTTTTCTCAGAAAATTCCTCCCTATGCATCTTTCCACTACTCCTGACACCCCACAAAAGGCAATGCCCAAATCCTTTAATCTGCAGCAGCAGAAAGTGGATCCTGAAAGCTTTGCATCCTCAAAGCATGTGCATTCTGATGTAGCCATGAAAGAGAGTAGACTAAGAAACTCCCAGATGACAAAGTCAAGAGTCACAGAGAATATGGACTAAAGAATTTCCGCCAGTGAGAAAAGCCAGGAATTACCAAACAGACTAATCACAGAGTTTTTCCAAGGCTAAAAAGGAGTCTTCAGAATCTGAAAATTGCTATGTGTAGTGATTTGTATGTATTTCTCATTGCCTTCTTTCCTGAATTGGAAATTTTATAGTAGTTATTTTCCTCTTTCTCTACCACTATATTCTAAATATTTATGAGGCAAATAAATGTCTTTTACTTTATAGATCACAGAACTACAACAAGCTATATCTGGCCCTAATAGAAAGTGTCAGGTATCCTGAGAGATCAAGGACTTTCAGTTGGATGAGAAACTGAGGTGGTGATGATGTTCTATGAGGGAACAGAAGTGTGTGGTATTTGATAGTTCAAACTTTTGTTCCCCCGATATCCATTTTCCCCTTTTCAAATGATGATAGGACCTCTAATTTGGGACTTATCACATGGAGACTACAACTTCCATTTTCTCTTTGTGGATAGATGTAGTCATATGATACAGCCAGTGGGATATAAGCAGGAGTGTCAATGTAGCAGCTACTGGGCATCATCTTTCTGGTGACATAAAGCATTCATGCCCTTTGCTTTCTTCTTTCCTTCCTTCAATCTGCTGCCTAGAATTCGATGCTGCCTGAAATTTGGATGGCACCACTTTATAATATGAGGTCAAGGACATCCATGGCAAGTATGATGCAGTAAATTACTTAATATGGCCTTTCTAGCCACTGCCCTCCATTTTGTGATTTATTGTAAATCCTAACTTGTATGACTATGGTTATGGTCATATTTTGGAGTGAGCTGTCCATTATAGTAATGAGGCAGGATTAACGTGGGCTGTATCTTGAGTTACCACCTTACTAGAAGGTGTGACTCAACTAACCACACCCTTAGTGTCCTTGAGTTATATGGTCTGTATTCAGTATGTATGAATGCTGTGGTAAAGTACTTTCTATTACCCTGGATCCTGCATCTGGTTCATCATCTTCTGACCTCTGGTTCTTGGGACTTGAGACAGCAGCCTGTCATCTGACCTGCCAATTTGCATTGGTCAGCCCAAGCAACCACATGAACGAGGTGAATTCCCTAAATGGATATCTGAACCATGGATTTGGGACTTGCCAGCCTCCACAATCACACAAGCCATTTCTTCAGTGGTTCATGAGTTCTGTGAGATGTTGCAGCAAATTACAGAATACTAAGACAAGAGGTCACCACTTCTCTGTCATTATGCTGTACTGAGGTGGCTTGTGTGTTGCTATGAGGTTAGAGGATATGCCACCAGTATTTCAAGTACCAGCAGGGTCATCCATGGTGGACAGGTTTCAGCAGAGCTTCCAGACTAAGACAGACTGGGAAGAACAACACCATCCACTTCTGCTTCTGAAAGAAATGGTCACTGAAAACCTTATGTATAACAGTGAAATACTGTCTGACATATTACTGGGAAACTTTCTGAAGAGCCATGAAACACTGTCTGATATAGTGAAGATGACTTGATGAAGTGAAGAGGACTTCTGATGAAGATTAAAGACTGCCATCTTCAGTATAGATTAAACTTCAACTAAAGAAAACAAAAATATTCACAAATGGACCAATAATCAACATCATAATAAATGGAGAAGAGATTTAAGTTGCCAGAGATTTCATTTTACTTGAATCCACAATCAACACCCGTGGAAGCAGCAATCAAGAAATTAGACATCATATTGCACTGGGCAAATCTTCTGCAAAAGACATCTTTAAAGTGTTGAAGAGCAAAGATATCACTGTGAAGACTAAGGTGCACCTAACCCAAATCATGGTATTTTCAACTACCTCATATGCATATGAAAGCTAACACAGTGAAACACACTGCTATAGAGTTGGATCTGACACATAGTGACCCCTCCTTGGGTTTCGGAGGCAGAATCACTACGGAAGTAGATTGCCCAACCTTCCTTCTGAAGAGTGGCTTCTGGGTTTGAACTGCCAACCTTCTAGTTAGTAGTCAAATGTCTTAGGCACTATACCATCAGAGCTCCCATATGAAAGCTAGATGATGAATAAGGAAGAATGAAGAAAAGTTGATGCCTTTGAATTACGGTGTTGGTAAAGAGGACTGAAAATATTTCAGAACTCCAGAAGAATGAACAAATTTATCCTGGAAGAAGTGCAACTGGAATGTTCCTTAGAAGTGAGAATGGCCAGACTTAGTCTCACCTACTTTGGTCATGTGGTCAGAAGGCACCAGTCCTTGGAGGAAGATAGCATGCTTGGTGAAGTGGAGGGTCGACAAAAAGGGGAAGACCTTCAACCAGATGAACAAACACAGTAGCTGCAATGATGGACTCAAGTGTAGCAGGGATTGTGAGGATGGTACAGGACCAGACAGTATTTCATTCTGTTGTATATAGAGCCACTATGAGTTGGAATCACCCTGATGGCACCTAACAACAAGATACGAGGGTGAGTACTGAGGAGAGCAGGAGGAGTTGATGTTGAGATGATAGAGTGATACAGTAGCTTGGAAGAGTTGGACATTTGGGACACCTTTAACCTCCATCTCATAGGGACCAGCCTTATACTGATACTTCTAAAAGAAATTATTCATGCAACAAGGCAATAAGATAGAAGGGGTTTGGGTCCCTGATGTTATAAGCACCATAATAGTCCTCTAGTACCAATCCACACTTTTATGTCAAGAAGAAATCAACTCTTATCTTGTTTAAACCATTATTATTTATAACTTTAATTTAGAGTAGAACCTAGTCTTACAATACAGGTATATGAAGTTGGGAAACGTCTCTAGCTTGAGAAACTAAATGGATGGATGATGGTACATTCAGTAAGACAGGAAAGGATTAACTTCAGCAGAGAATTCAATTTGGGTAGTGTTGATTGTGCAGTGCCAGTGAGAATCCAAGTAGAGATACTGCATGTGCAGCAGTTAGATATAGAGTATAGAGTTGGACATATGTTGCAGATTTCAGAGGAAACTCCAAACAGGAGTTTAGGTGAGAATGAAAAATATGAGAGTCCTGAAGATACACATAGTATACGAAACTGCAAAAACAGACAAGCTCATTCAAGGAGGATATGCTGAGTAGATGGGCACTCATGGCATGGACTTGAAAACATTCTTTCAAGTCTACAAATTTCTATTATTTCTCCTAGCTTTCATTCTCATGTTTGGTCAGTATATGTTGCATTTATGCTGAGTTAATCTCATATTGGATCTTGCCCCTCAGGAATAACCAGTGGAAAACACTGTTCTAACAAAGTCAATGGAAAGTTCAGAGTCTTGTCCAAATCTTATCTGCACTATTTATAGTCCAAGAAACAAAACAGGAACATTTAGGGTAAAATGGGACTTTATGAAAAACCCCTATCACTAACAGTCAGAGCTTAAAAAGTAATAAAATCATAAAGTCTCAGCATAGAAAGGACTCGCAGAATTTTTTAGACAGATACACTGCCATAAATGCTACTACTGCATGATAATTTCATATCATTAATAGAATTTATTTAACAAGGATGCTAAATGTACTAAATTTATAAACTATTCCTACAACATGTATGAAAGAAAAAGATTTAAAAAAAAATTCTCTTCCAAGAAATAATACAAACATGTTCTTTCAACGACTTCTCAACCACCTTCCGTATAGATCTTTTTCATCTGCAATATTCTCAAAAACAAACTTACTTATGATAGTCTGACATCAGCAAGAAGGTTCAGTTTAAATATTAGGAACTACCTTTTAACTGCAAGGTCATTTTAACATTGCTACAGTTTACCAGAGGAGTTCATGGAATCTCCCTGAGAGGATTTTAAGAATCAGTTAGGCACTCATTTGGAGGAATTAGCTTAAGATAACTTGACTGTACATCTTTTGCAGCAGGGAGTTGAACCGTAAGATTATTTTTCTATGACACTATTTCCTGGCTGGAAATTGAAGGTGGGAAAAGAAAATAACAGTGAGTTTGAAGCTTTGGGGTTTTTTATTTAAATCATTTCCCCCATCTTTAATGAGCTGCATATGTCACCATTTATGGCATTTGAATATATTCAAGACCCTAGGACCTTTTCCATACCATTGCCAAATGTCATTTACTTAATATCTAATTTATACTTAGGAGTTCTCTGAAGCAAACATAATGTCTCATAGCAATGCCTTGGTTCTGGCTCCAGCTTTGTAACTTCCAGTCTGCAAGACTGAGCTACCAGGGTGGACTGACCTCTATTGTTCAAGGAAAATTTGGCTGGTTTGAACACTCTTTGGTACTTGAAACTACTACTTTCAGTCATACAGAGGAGCCACCTCTATGGTTTGGAAGCAGTTAACTTTTCCAACTTAAAAATCTATCCACTCAACTCTTGATTAATGAGTTAACGAGTGGAAAAAGGTAATGAAAAAACACCAAAACATAGCTAAACAAAAACTGCAATTAAGCATGATTAATCCACACTCAACCCATCCTCTAAACACACTAAATTATTAATGAAAGAATATATATGAAATCATTAGGGCAACCTAAAGACTTATTCAAAGTGGAATCTGAAAAATAAGGCTATCAAGTGAGGGTTAACAGGAAGAGTGATGGACAACACTATACAACTCCCTACCCCACCCCACCTTAAGAAGAATTTGGATGCAAAATTCTTTCTTAAAAGGTACAGGATAACAAGATCACATTAAATTCTCTATGTACCAGGATTATAACTAAGCAAAAAAGTAAATGTTGTGCAAATCATTAAATGGCTGAAGCATAACACTGACTGATTCATAAATCTTAAATGATTCATAAAATGCCTGGTAAATGGCTTCTTTATCTCACCCAACCCACTGCCATCAGGTGGATTCCAACTCACAGTGACCCCCATAGGGTTTCCAAGGCTGTAAATCTTTACAGAAGAAATGTGCCTCATCTTTCTCCTGCGGGATGGCTGGTGGGTTTGAACCACTGACCTTTCGTTAGCAGTCCAATGTCTTAACCACAGCACCACCAGAGCTCCTCTTTATCTCAGAGGTCCTCTTTTAGGATCCATATGCCACCACCACCCCACCTTTCAGTAACTCCAACACAAGATTTCATGGTCTGAAAGGAGTAATAGACTTGTGAGTAGGGGTGACTAGCTGCTGCTACAGGAGCTGACAAGCTGCTGATTAAACCACAGGGATATTATGGACACATCATCTCCTTTCTCAGTGCTTTCTACCTGAGGAATGCTCTGAAAGCAAAAGAAAAAAAATGAACTTTAGAAAAAGACAGAGAGACTAAAACAGCACAATCTTCTTTCTGTGGCGAAGAGTGTATGTAATTGGCTTACATGAAACACAGCAAGAAGTGGTTAAGTTGGCCTTGATGTATAAAAGCCTGTGTTCAAGTGCCCAGTTCTTCCATTTCCTGGCCATGTACTCCTGGTAAAGTTCTTTATATTCCCTAAAGCTCAATTTTCTAATTAAAAATAAGAATATGAAAAAAGAGGAAGAGAAGGGAGTGTAGGAAGAGAAATCTTTATACCAACCTCACTGTGTTATTTTGAGTGCAGTGTTGTTAGTAGTGACGTAGTGCCTATGGCATTTGACTGCTAACCAGAAGGCTGACAGTTCAAACTCACCAGCTACTCCTCAGGAGCTCTGGTAGCATAGTGCCTAAGGCACTTGACTGCTCACCAGAAGGCTGGCGGTGCAAACCCACCAGCCACTCCTCGGAAGGAAGGTTG
>NW_006921758.1:6748146-6748658 GCF_000298275.1 Orycteropus afer afer
TGTGTGTCCTTTTGTGAAGTTTTTAGGAGTTCTTTATATATTCTGGATATTTTTTATCTCATTAATAGTTCTCAAATAATTTCCCCCATTCTGTAAATTGTTCCTTCACTTTGCTGATAAAATCCTTTACATATAAGTTTTTTATTTTGATGAAGTCAAAATTTTTGTGTTTTATTGGTTGTGCTTTTGGTATCATATCCATAAATTCATTGTCAAAAACTAGGTCTCAAAGCACACTCCTATGTTTTGTTATAAGAGTATTATGGTTTTAGTTCCTACATTAAGTTCCTAGATCCATTTTGAGCTAATTTTTGTCCGTGGTATGAGGTATCGGTGGAGATCCTGTTGTGCTAGGACCGTTTATTGAAGAGACTTCCCATTGGATGGACTTAGCACCCTTGCTGAAAAGTCAAATGGCCCTATTTGTGTTTGTTGTTGTTGTTATGTGCCGTCGAGTCGGCCCCGACTCATAGCGACCCCTCCTTGGGTTTTCGAGGCAGTATCACTACGGA
>NW_006921758.1:6749469-6755422 GCF_000298275.1 Orycteropus afer afer
GATTTATTTTTCCTAGAGCTCTTTGAAATTTTTAACCTGATTAAAGTTTATTTTTAATATCAATCTTTATTTTCTCAAGTTGCGTAGTACCACATTCTTCACCTCAGGGCAGTTCCATATATATTTTTTTTTCCAGTTTTTAAGTATTTGAATATTAATATTTGATATGTTATTTTTATATGCTGTTGAGTCATCTCAGACTAATAGTGACCCCTCCTTGGGTGGTATCCGAGGTGGTATCTCTATGCAAGTAGACTGTCCAATCTGCCTTTTGAGGAGTAGCTGGTGGGTAGACTTCTGGTTAGTAGTCAAGTGCCTTAGGCACTATGCCACCAGAGGTCCTAATATTTAATAATCAGCAGGAAAAGAAACCAGTCAGTACAGCTGATTGTTGAAAAACAAGTTTGGAAAAAATCCTTAAAATACAAATAAAGACTTTGCCTTAAAAAGTGAATATGGCTCTGGGAATGAGCAGAAATGACTTGGTACAGGTGTGATGGCAAGCTGTTCTCTTATTTTTGGAAGAGATCAGTTTGGAGATTTTGGCTTTAATTATAGGAAGGAAAGCTGCAGGAAAAATTCTGATAAGGCAAAGTATTTGCAACTAAGTTATTCTGAAAATATTGAAGCCAGGTGGTCTTAGTTGATACTTAAAATCCATTAAGAATTGATGTCCCTGTAAGAAACACTAATCAAAGTGTCCCACAATAACTGCATAGCTATCCTACTGCTAAATCCTTTAGATCATTCATTCATGCAGCAGATATTCAATGAGTGCTTTTTTCTGTGTGTTAGACCCTGCAGAAGAGGCTGAGAATAGAATAGGCAACACAAATACATAATAGCTAACAAAATAAAGCTTAGCTTAAAGTCCCACGGGGGAAGAAAAACATTAAACAACTACAAAGGAAAGTACAGGGTGCAATCAAATGATAAAAGAGGGTACTAATGTGCTCTGTAAGTTCAGGAAGACTTCCCTGTGGAGGTAACATTTTTTTTGAGACTGAGAATATAGTGGATATACAATAAATAATTTTTGATTGATTGGATACCAATAGCATTATCTCAGGCTCATCATTTTTTAAAATTCTTTAATTTATAAAGTTCTTATTTGGAAAATTCCATCTTTTTCTTGGCTTTCCAAATAACTAGCATAAGAAAAAACAGACATATGCCTTTAATAAAGATCTAATAAATGCTCCATAAGTCTAAATTCAAGGAAAATATAATTAAAAGGATTAAAAAGATTGGATAGGACATGGTAACTTCCTTTCGGGCCTGTTTTCATATTTTCATTTTACCCATCATTATTTAGGTCTTGAGGAAATTCAAGCTGCTGTCCATTGACATGGTTGTTATATAGATTGTTGTGTGTTCTATGAATAATTTTAAGAATCTTATTCCATCTATATAAATTAACTAACTAATACTTTAATGTATATGAAATAAGAATGTTGCTGTGGTGGAATCCCAAATTAATTACCTCTTGAGTGATTTTGAGTAAATCTTTTAATCTCACTGAGGTTCGTATTTCTCATCTGAATATCATCTACTTTTTTATAATTGCTTTGAGAATTAAGTGAGTTTACACATGAATCCCGACTAGTATAATGTCTGAAGCATTGTAACTTCTCAGCAAGCATTGTTGTTGGTTGCCATTGAGTCAACTCTGACTCATGGTGACCTCATGAATAACAGAATAAAATGTTGCCTGGTCCTGCACCATCCTCACAATCATTGTTATGTTTAAGCCCATTGTTGCAGCCACCTTATCCATCCTATGGATGGTTTCTCTCTTTTTTGCTGACCCTTTACTTTACTACACATACATCATCTCCAGCGATTGGTGCTTCCTAATGACATGTCCAAAGTATATGAGAAGAAGTCTTGTCATCCTTGCTTCCAAGGAGCATTCTGCCTGTACTTCCTCCAACACAAATTTGTTCATTCTTCTGGTGATCTGTTATATATTCAATTTTTTTTCCAATGTCACAATTCAAATATGTCAATTCTTCTTCAGTTTTCCTTTTTTGATCCATATTTTACATGCATATGAGGCAATTAGAAAGACCATGGCTTATATCAGGTATACTTTAGTCATCAAAATGACATCTTTGTTTTTATAAAAGTTTCAAGGTGTCTTAGTAGATTTTTCCCAATGCAATACATCATTTGATTTCCTGACTGCTACTTCCATGGACAGCAATTGTTGATCTAAGTAGAATGAAATCCTTGACAACTTCAATTTCTTTGCCATTTATCATGATGTTGTTTATTGTACTCCAGTCGTGAGGATTTTCATTTTCTTTATGTTCAGATGTAACTGCAAACATTGGGCTTCATTGCTTCCACAGTACATGGTGGGTGCATAAAAAAAGTCAGTTTCTTTTTTCAAAATTTTGTTATTAAAGAACAGTAATTATATGAGCCATTCTGTTGATGATGTGGGAGAAAGATAGTATTGCTCTTCAGAACAGGGAGAAAAACACATCCTGAGAGAAGATACTTCAGGCATAACCTGTTTGGTATAACCACAAGGCATCCAGCTGAAGGACAAATAATAAACTAAGTATATGATATATGTGTATGTTATGTACCAGACCTTGTACTTAGTACACATTGTATACATGTAGCCTATAGCTTAAGAGGGGGCCTTGGTGGTACAGTGGTTAAGCTCTCTGAAATATGGAGATTGCAGTCAATGTCATGAAACAAAATGTGTATTAACTGTTATATGGAAAATGAAATTTGCTCTGTAAACTCTCACCCAAAACACAATCAAAAATAATAAAAAATACTAACACTCCAATCAAACAAAAAAAGGGGGGGGGGCCTACGGATTTATATAGGTATTTCAACAAAGAAGATACACTAATGGCCAATAAGCACATGAAAAGATGCTCAGTGTCATTAGTCATTGTCGTTGTTAGCTGGCATCAAGTTGGGCCAACTCATGCTGAGCCCTGAATAACAGGATCGGACTGATGTGATCCATAGGGTTTTCACTGGCTAACTTTTTTGGGGAGCTCTGGTAGCATAGTGGCTAAGACACTTGCCTGCTAACCAGACAGCTGGCGGTTCAAACCCACCAACCACTCCTCGGAAGGAAGGTTGGGCAATCCTACTTCCATAGTGATACTGCCTCGGAAACCCAAAGAGGGTCGCTATGAGTCGGGTTTGACTCGACGGCACATAACAACAACAACAATTTTTTTTGGATGCAGTTCTCCAAATATTTCCTCCTAGCATTAGTCCTCAGTCATTAAAAAAAAAAAAAAAACTGTCATCAAATTGATTATCACTAATGGCAACACCATGTGTCAGAAATTCGGAGGGTTTTTTTTTTAGCTCTAATCATTACAGAGGCAGATCACCCAGGCCTTACTTCCATGGCATGTCTGGGTGGGTTAGAACCGACAACCTTCAGGTTAGTAACCAAGGACAAACCTCGTGCATCAACCAGGGACCTAATTAGTCATTAGGGAAATGCAAACCAAGACTATATTAAGATACCACTCCATATGATGACTATTATCAAAAAATGGAAAACGAGTGTTGGCAAGGACGTGGACTACTGCTGGTGGGAATGTAAAATAGCGTAACATCTGTGGAAAACAGTTTGGCTGTACCTCAAAAAGTTAAACATAGAACTACTTTATGACTCAGAACTTCCACTCTTAAGTATGTACCCAAAAGAAATAAAAGCAGAGACTCAAATAGATGCATGTACACTAATGTTCATTATAGCATTATTCACGATAGGCAAAATGTGGAAACAAGTGTCCATGAAGAAATTAATGGATAAATAAAACATAATACATACTACAATGGAATATTATTCAGTCATAAAAATAATTCAAGGTCAGATACACACTACAATACAGGTAAACCTTGAAAACATTGCACTGAATGAAATAAGTCAGACACAAAAGGACAACTATTGTATGATCCCACTTATACAAAGTACAGGTAAGTGTAAAAGAACTGAAGTTTATTAGTGGTTACCAGGGGTTGGGGGAGGGAGGAATGGAAAGTTTACTTAAGGGATACTGAGCTTCTCTTTGGGGTCATGAAACAATTTTTCAAACAGATAGTGGTAATGGGTGCACAACATGGTAAATGAAATTAACGTCATTAAATTGTACATGTAAAAATAGTTGAGATATTCTGTTAACATTTCACCACAATAAAAAAAATTAGAGTTTTTTAATTAGATTCCTTTTTTAAGCCAAGAATCCTTATAAATGGACTGGTATATGCATATGGAAATCAACATTTCATTTCCAAACTGCTCATTTTCAATAATGCCACTTTTGTTATACTTTATATAAGAGTGTCTTCTTTCATATTTTTCTCATCATGGATGGCAGAGTAGCCAGCCTCTCATCTATATCTTTTCCAGACTAAGCCTTTCTCTCCCAAAATGATCAAGTATTTTTCCCTGAACTTAATTCCATAAATGAATCTCTGTGGTAATAACTCTTTCAATGGTTTTCATCCAATGAGATTTACTGTCTCTATTTAAAATGCCAACACACATTACTTTTACTTGCATGGACAGATTAACTAATGATCTGTGAAGTATATTTTTATACGAACTCAAGATATGAAAATGAATTTCCTTTTTGTGCTGTCTTTGGCCCAAGGCTCTGAAAGTTTTCTTAACGTATTTTAGTAAGCATGCTCAACTAGTATTCTCTTTTCTTGTGAATTCTCTTCTGATGTTTTTTGGTCTTCTTTTCTCATTATGCAGTATCTTTTTTCCTTCATAATTATTGGTAATTTTATCATAAAGATGAAACTTTCTGTCAGAGATTTATCAAGATACCTATTTCAAGGACACATTTCTTCTCTTTATCAGTAAAGTTATATAAAGGAAAGATTTATAAATTCAATCACACAAAAATGAAGAATTCCTGTTCAATGAAAGAAGGCATAAAGTGAGTGACTACAACAAAACAGAGATTAAACAATAAATTAATAAAAAGATGAAAAAATGGAAAAACAGATAAAAATATTTAGTAGGTATTCTGAAGAAGAGAAAATGTTAATGACTTATAAACATGTGAGAAGACATTTAAATTCATTAATAATCTTGGAAATACTAATTATTGAGATCTTTTCATTCTTGTGACTTTAGCAATTACTAAAAATTTGGATAAATTATGATATATTCATGTAATGAAATATTATACAGCAGTGAAAATAAAGTTTAATGTCAAAAACATTATGTAGAGTAAAAGAAATAAATCACAGAAGAATCCAGAAATTATTACTCCATTCACATGACATTCTATAAGACATAAAACTAGATTTTAATGATTTTATATATGCTTGATGAAATGATAAAGAGAGGGGGAAGAGGAGGCAAGGAGAGGGATGCAATTGAGGAGAGGCCTACAAGAAGCCTGTTACTAGCAAGCTCTGTTGCTTAAGATGGGTCGCAGGGACAAGGATGATAATTTTAATATTTTATTATTTTTCTCTTAAATGTAAACATACATTCAATATACTCTTTCATATACGTGATATAAATCATAGTAAAAATGTTAAGGAAAGTTTTTAAAAGGAGACCAGGTTTGTTGGACTGATAGAGCCTGGTGGAACCACTGAGACTATGGCCCCTCGCTGCCCTTCAGGTCAAGAATTGAACCCACACCTGTGGCTTCTAGCCAAACAAAAGACAGGCGTAAGAGTTGAACATTTACTTGAGGTAGATACACTCCTTGGAGAGAACAATCATGGGAGAAAGAAGGTCTGTTTATGCACAGGGAGAGAGAGGTCAGGGGACAGGAATACATGGAGGAATGGACACAGGGAAGAGGTAACTATCAGGAGGAAGTGGGAGGGGAGCTGTTGCATTGGGGTAAATTGTAGTCAATGTCATAAGACAATGTGCGTGTGAACTGCTGTAGGGAAAGTGAATTTTCTCTGTAAACTTTCACCCAAAAAT
>NW_006921758.1:6755562-6758438 GCF_000298275.1 Orycteropus afer afer
TTATTGTTACTTTAAAAGAATAGAAATTATAATGACAACAATATGTAACTATTGATAAAACAAAGAAATTTGAAATTGGCCTCTTGACAAATCTTTGAATTTGAGGGAAAGTTTCATCTTCATAGTAGGATTTGTCAGTGACTATTTAGAAGAAAAAATGTCACTGCACAATGTAAAGAACAAAACATCAGAATAAAATTCACAAGAAAGGAGAATATGAGTTGATTATGTCTTATCAAAATACATTGTTCTTTTATAGGAATTGTATAATCATTTATAAAACCCATATGTAATTTTTAATGGAATTCCATTAAATCTATAGGTCAATAGATATGAATCTGGCATCTTTACAATATTGAATCTTGTATCCTCTGTAAGTGGTAAGTCTCTGCAAATGTTGGAGTAATTTTAACATCATTCAAGAAAGCTAATGACTTTTTTGTACAGAGCAGTCATCTTTTTTCTTAAACTAATTTCCAGGAACTTTGTACTTTTGTTAACATTACAAATAGAAAGTGTGCAAAAAATAATGTTATTTAGAAATTTATTTACTTTTAAAAATGAAATTTCTACTGAATTATAACTTAAAGAAAAACACACAAATCATTACCATGCAGCCCAAAAATTATCATAAAATGAACTTTCCCATATAACCACCATCCACATAAAATAGGACATTGCCAACACTCAAGAATTTCCAACTATTAAAATCAGTATCAAACTTTTTTCCAAAAGTAACTACTATCCCAATTTCTATCACCATTATTTTGCCTGGTTCTGAATGATATATTACCAGAACATACACTATGTTTTATTTTGTGTGTGTCTCTCTCAATATTGTGTTTGTGTGATTCATCCATGCTGCTGCATATAGCTGTAGTTCACTATTTTTCATAGCTTATACTATTAAGTTGCATGAATATGACACAATTTATCCATTCTACTATTGTTGTAGTATGCCATTGAGTCAATTCTGACTCAGAGTAGCCCTACAGGACAGACTAGAACTGCCCCATAGAGTTTCCTAGACTGTAATCTTTACAGGAGCACATAGCCAAGTCGTTTTTCCAACGAAGAAGCTAATGGGTTTCAACTGCCAACCTTTAGGTTAGCAGCCAAATGCTTTAACCATTGTGCCACCAGGGCTCCTGCTCTACTAATAATGGGCATTTAAATCACTTCCAGTTTTTGGTTCTTACAAATAAAACTTCTAAAAAGATACTTTTATATGTCTTTTGGTGAAAATACATGTTACTAACATACCACTTATCTGTCTGTTTGTAGTATTACAGCAGCTTGTGTGTTGCTGTGAGGCTGGAGGCTATGCCACCAGTATTTCAAATACCAGGAGGATCACATGGTGAACAGGTTTCAGCAGAGCTTCCAGACCAAGGCAGACTGGAAAGAAGGATAGGGCCATCCACTTCTCAAGAACTGGCCAGTGTAAAGCTTGTGAATAGCAGTGAAACAATGTCTGATACATTACCAGAAAACTTTATGAATAGCACTGAACCATTGTCTGTTACAAAGCTAGAAGATGAGAAAACACTCAAAATACAACTGAGGAAGAGCTTCTTCCTCAAAGCAGAGTTGACATTAATGACTTGAATTGAAGGAAAGCTTTCAGGACCTCCATTTTCTAATGGTGCACAATTCAAAATGGGAAGAAATAGCTACAAACATTCATGCCAAATGCCTTATGCACTACTTCACTAGATCTCCTTTCAAGGAAAGGAGTTCAAGGAAAAAATATAGAAGGTGAAACAGAAGTAGAAAATTTTATATCACAGGAGAATGAAGTTCATTTTATATATGACTAAATGTATCCAAGGAGGAAAAGCAGCACATGCTGGTCTGTTCTTTATATGAATTCATTAGGACACTTTAAAATAAGGTAATTTCATCTCTATGCCCTTTCCTTCTTTTTTGTGGCACCTATGTTTTTTCCTTTTGCTATATGAATAGTTTTCTGGCAGGAGTTATATTAAGGTCACACAATCACAGCAGGTAAGATTTTTTAAAAAGATAAAGAGTCTATTTGGGGCTCTGCCAAGACCTTCTTGAGTAGATTTGGGGGAGGGAGCATTAAGTCAATTTTTTTTTCTCAATTATGATTTAATAATCCTGCCACCTCCCTCTAAGAATTTAGTGAATTAATGTGATAAAATATTTTGAGTTTCTTCAAAACAGGCACTCTAAAAATAATGTTTCATACTGTTCCATTAACTTCGGATCTACTTACTTTAAAAAGAGAAAATACATAAGAAGGGAACAAAAAAACAATTGTAATTTGTATTCTATCAACCCACTCTAAAGAAAATGATTACTTTTTTATGCATGTCTTTAAACTGCAATCTGTATTTCTGCTACTTCTTAAGAAACAGCATTAAAAATTGAAAAATATGTTTGCTCTTTGACCCAGTAATTCTACTCTTGGGAATCTTACCTAAGAAACATGCCAAAATACCAATTTTATATATAAATGTTTATTGCAGCCTTAATGGCACAGGAAAAAAAAAAGAACCCAACCTAATTATCCAACAACAGGGGGAATGTTTAAGTAAATTATAATCTAGTTACATAACGAAACATCATATACTGTAAACATTACAATATATATGTTTTAAAAGGAGTTTTATAATAGCAAGGATAAGAGATTACTTTACAAAGTTAAGTAGAAATAAAAAGACAAAATTGTTTACATTTTTTAAGCTCAGCTCAAAAAAAAAGAAAACCAAACTCACTGCCAACGAGTTGGATCTGACTCCTAGTAACCCCTGAGGGTTTCTGAGGCAGTATCACTATGGAAGTAAATTGCCCAACCTTCCTTCTGAGGAGTGGCTGGTGGGTTTGAACCTCCAGCCTTCTGGTTAGCA
>NW_006921758.1:6758868-6781865 GCF_000298275.1 Orycteropus afer afer
ACTATGGGAGACTGAAGCAATCCAATTCAAGAAATTCAGTACTGTGAGGTCCCTGCTTTAACATCACAAAAGACTGAAAAACAACACTTAATCATTTAATGCACACCAGCATCCTTGTTCATTTAACTGCTGTCCATACATTAGTTCAATATCTGCCTGAATAAGCATCTTCTCTTCAGCTTGAGGTACATAATGATCAGATAAATGGTTCATCTACAGTGTAAGTATAAGTTCTGTTTACCTAAATTGGCCTCAGAAGCAATTCCTGCCAAGCTCCTAGACAGAGAGCTAGATTATTTACCCTTCTAAAGTATAAAATAGGGAGCTCTGGCAGCATAGTGACTAAGGCACTTGACTGCTAACCAGAAGGCTGGTAGTTCAAACCCATCAGCCACTCCTCGGAAGGAAGATGGGGCAATCTACTTCCAGTGATACTGCCTCGAAAACCCAAGGAGGGGTTGCTATGAGTTGTGTCCGACTCAACGGTACATACTAACACAAAGTGTAAAATAAATGGTTCTACTCCTAAAACCACTAATAATTTGTTTTACATGATAAAAAATTGTGTCAGCCAGTCAGGGGCTGAAAGACACTTTACGTAAACAATCTTTTCTCTTTTCTCACTCTTTTATCCTGTGCTTTGGATGGACACACCTTTGCCCTTTGAGAGAGCCAGATAATTCCCCTTTGAATTTCATCTGAGTTCAACCAGGCTTCACTCACTAGAGTTGAGGACTTTGTACAAACGACTGCACTTCAACCTCATCAAACAGGAGATACTTAGAGCTGACATGGTCAGCAATTAAACCTTCATTGTATCCTCTGTGGTGTCCCTGACTCACACATATGAGGTCTTTGTTCTCAGACTCATAATGATCTTATAGAAAAAAGCATGAGCTCTGGAGTCAAACAGGGTACAAATCTTAGCAGAGTCACTCATGTGTCCTGCAGTCTTAAGCAAGTTGCTTGACTCCTAGAGCCTTGTTGTTGTTGTTGTTATTTGCCATCGAGTCGAGTGTCCCCATTTGTAAAATATGAGTGCCTCCGTTCTCTAGTGCTGCTAATGACAGAAATACCACAAATAGATAGCTTTAACAAACAGGAATTTATTCTTTTACAGGTTAGGAACCTAGAAGTCCAAGTTCAAACGTCGGCTGTAGGGGCTGGGTGAAGGCCCCTTGACCTTGGGCTTCAGTTCTGTCTCTTGCTTCAGACCCACTGGACCTGGAGGCTTCTTCTAACTCACATGGCTTCTAGCTGCTGAGGCTAATGAACCCAAGACTAGCAGGTAAAATGCCACAATCCCAAGAACAGCAGGCAATACAGCAAGCTACTGGTTCAATTCCAGGAACTAGAGATGAAGATTTAGCCAAGTGAAGGATGTAAATGTGCCAAGAAGCTAGAGACCTTCCCCAAAGCTTCTCCATATATACTGGAAGCAGGCCACACCCCAAAGGTAACTCCCCTTTAACTACTTACCTGCTTACAGCAGATTCCATCATGGAGGTGAGTATAATCTCATCATTGGGAATAAATATATCTAGCTATCAAGCCACTCAAAACCAGGCCTAGCCAACTTGACACACAACCTTAACTACCACATTGGGTTAGAATTCTTAACTGTTTTGGGGTTTTAGGAAGATTTCCTGAAATAATGTAGGTAAAATGTTTGTCAAAGTATTTGATATTAATGCTCACTAGATTGTAGTTAAAATGGATGCTGTTTTTGTTGGGTGCCATCTTGTCAATTCCAACTCATACCAACCCCGTTTTACAGAGGTGAACTGTCCCTAAGGTCTTCCAGGCTGTAATCTTCTGCCACAAAGACAGAGTGCATTTGAACCACCCATGCACTTAACCATTGTACAGAAGCTAAAATACAAGCTTCACATGACTTACTTCCTAAAGTAAGAAGCTAGAACAAGATGTAAAATATTTCAAAGAAACTAAGAGAGAAGATCCTACATCAAAAGAATGTGAAAACTGAGTGTTAGGAGATTAGGACAGGTTGTATTTGCATTGTTTTTAGCATCTGGATATTACTTTGACTTTTTCATAACTTTTATTATTTAAGTTTAAGACACAGAAAAGTTACATGTAAACTATAATGAATTATCAATAAGTATTCATCAATATAACTCCCACTCAGGTCAAGAAATAAAGCAATGATAGTACCACAGAAGCTTCGAGAAGGATAGTTTTTTAAAGAGAAGTGTCTTACACTTCACCTGAGACCAAAAGGCAGTAACTTTAAAAGGAGGCAGCATCCTGTTGTTGGAAACATAAGGGTTAAGAAGCTGACTGAGGTAGCTGTGGAGGAAAATAACTGTTTTCTGGGAATTTATTAGGGCAAAGAATTTGTGACTGCTTCTATTAGACCAAAAGTGGGTCGCAGGTGGGAGAGATAACCAGTATGGAGAATCTTAGATACCATCTAAGAGTACTGGTAAAATGAAAAGTCACTAAAGAAAGAAGCCAAGGGCTTTTATTCCTAGGAGTGACAGAAGAAAAAGCATCTACACCAAACAGAAATGCATACTCATGTCATAGGAACTGTAGGAACTACAATGTGGAGATCATGCCTGAAGAGCCCACACATGGACCCAAGCAAGGAAGCATCAGTTTTAACGCCTACCATGTCCACAGTGTTACTACTTCTCCATTGTACCAGTCAAGTAAAAATATTTCCTGTGCCCTCCTTTCTTTCCTCCCACCCACCAACACAGGAGAGGTCAGAAATAACAAGCAAGGAGAGGCAGAGCTGAAGGCCCAGTGTCAAAGCCCACCACACAGCCAATCACATACCACCACGTCTGGGAACACAGGTTTCCCAGCCTGTAGTAGGCCTAGATGCCAGTAGGAAGAAGAGCTTCAACTTTAGGTAGAGTTTCACCTTTTAGTGAAAACTGACATTTTGGCTCTTAATTAGTCCTAGACATTTAACTGTTTGGATTACTTTGTAGTTGTGCTGTTGTTGCTGTTATGTGTCATCGAGTAGGGCCCAACTCATAACTACCCCTCCTTGGGTTTTTGAGGCGGTATCACTACGGAAGTAGATTACCCAACCTTCCCTCTGAGGAGTGGCTGGTGGGTTTGAACCACCAGACTTCTCGTTAATTATCTTGAAAATTCACTGGATTACACACATTTTCAGGGAAAACAGAAAAAACTTTCTCGAATAAATTTAATGGAACATTAAAATAAAAAAATGAATTATTTGCTGATGATATCCTTTTATTCATATGTGTTCAATATACTGAGTATACGATTATTCTTTTTATCATGGCAGGGTTTTATGGAAAGAAGAAATAGATACATATGGAGGAAAGAGCCACATCACATTCAACCCTGGCAGCCTGGCAGCAGGGTTGTTCATATAAATGAAAAGTCATTCAAAAATTTGGTAATGATTAGGACTTCAGGCCTACCAGCTCAATATATAATTACACGACAATATCTGTCCTGTTGAAGTGACTGACCTGAAATATAATTTTTTTAGTGTTTTTAAAACTAGTATTACTACTTTCTCTGCCTAATGATAAGTCCTAGTGCTTATTCTAGGAGCTCTGTGCCTAAGGCACTTGGACTGCTAACAAGAAGGCTGGTGGTTCAAACCCACCAGCCACTCCTCGGAAGGAAGGTTGGGCAATCCTATTCCTATAGTGAGTGATACTGCCTCGGAAACCCAAGGAGGGGTCGCTATGAGTCAGGGCTGACTCTACGGCACATGACAACAAACAGTGCTTATTCTGAATGGCCTTATATGGCATGCTATATTCTCTCTAGAGACTATGAGTATAATAAAACCTTTAAAATTAAAAATAATAATAATGTAAAAACAGTATTGCCCCTTTCAATCTAGTAAATAGGGAAAACAATTGAGCTGGGTACTAAGATCCTGCACAACCTAAGTGTAGCAGTAATAAGGAAGAGCGCCTGTGGACCAGGTAGGTCTCCATGTGCTGCTCAAACACACAGCACATCCACCTGTTCTTGGCTTTGGTGAGCTGCCCTAACATTTCATTAGGCAACCTCCATGAAGCACACAGAGAAAAAGTTCATCCAAGAAAGTGTCTTTCCTGGGCTGTGGTATTGTTTGTACTTGTCATAGTGATTCCTAGAGTGCTGCATCATATCAGAAAAGCAGGGTTGTTCATATAAATGAAAAGTCATTCAAAAATAATCAAAAATGTAACTCTCTTCCTTTGTTTAAAGTTTGCTACATAAAAATTGAAACCTCCAACAGTGACTCAAAATGAAGAGGAAGACATCAAGCACCAGAAATATGTTGCAATCAACTCCCACATGTAGGAGTAGAGTGAAAGTGTTATTAAATAGCAAAGCTGATACCTGGATTATATTTAATACAGCTTTACAGCTATAGAACTGAAAAATTGAATCAACTTTTTAAAAATCATCTTCTAGATCTTTCAATATTAATCAATTGAAATTTCATTTTGCCATAGTTTTATTTTCAACGTGATATTTTGTATATCAGTTTTCATTAAGGGACCTTGGTCCAGAATCAGAAAGTATCAGAAAAGGACCTTAAAAATAATTTTATCCCATCCTCTCCTTTTCCACATGAAGAAAACTAAGGCCAAGAAAGATAAAGTGACTTGTCCAGATCTCCCTAACTAATTAGGAGCTCTGGTAGCATAGTGACTAAAGCACTTGACTGCTAACCAGAAGGCTGGCGGTTCAAACCCACCAGCCACTCCTCGGAAGGAAGGTTCCGTAGTGATACTGCCTCGGAAACCCAAGGAGGGGTCACTATGAGTCGGGGCCGACTCAACGGCACGTAACAACAACAATTAGTTGAAAAGAGGAATCTACAACTCCAACTAACATCCTTTGCATTATCCTAGAGGTTTTCCAACTATGTTCTCCATAACTTTTGGGGCTCTCCTGAGATGTCTCAGAGGCTGCCTCATGTTAAAAAAGATTTTTAGCAGTTTGCTGTGAGACTCTGGACACCACTGTTCTTTCCATATTTTAAAGCAAGTAACTCTAATTTGTTTTACATATTGGCTCCTACATTAGATCTCATTTCAGGGGCATATTTGGCTAATATAATCTGGAAGCCATTATTTTGAATATGAGAGAAATTTTTAAGAAATGCACTGTGCATCAGAAAAATAATCCTAAACATAATTTACTATTTTACTGGGTTCTACAAAACACACCTAAATTACTACCAACTTTACCAACAAGAATAATAAATATCAGTTGAACAGCCTTTAGATGGACATCCCCTTTCAAAAATTACTAACTTGGAAACAAATTACTAATTTCCTATTAGTTATACATTGGCTGAATAATTGGTATTAGTCACATCACGTATTATATCTTTCTTTGCTTGATTTCACAGAAGAAAACCACTGAAAGAAAATATGCTTAGACTATGACTACATATGAGAGGGAAGACAGACCAACATGTGTGCATCAGGCATTTACACACATACACACACAAAAAATAAAAAAACAGGCAAGTTATATTGAGGCTATCAGCTGGAGTCATGATTTCAAAATCCTGTCACCACTTGGAAACTTTGCAACTCAGGACACCTTTATATATATACGGCTACCTCCAAACATTCTAATTGCATACATCCTTCTCTCCAATACTAATAGAGGAAAATCTATGCTCTAGAAATGCTTAAAATGTAATGCCTTGTTAACTTCTTATCACTGGTTATCACTAAGAGAAACTGGGAGGTGGTGGTGGTTCAGGGGTACAACTCTCACCCTCCATGTGAAGAACACCTAGCAAGTTTCAATTCCTGCAAAGCACTTCAAGCATAGCCACGTAGACACCACATCTGTCAGTGGAGGTCTGCGTGTTGCCATAAAGCTGAACAAGTTCTCATGGAGCTTTCTGACTGGGACTAGGAAGGAAGGCCTACCTATCAACTTCCAAAACACCAGCTAATAACAACTCTGTGGATCCCAACAGTTTGATGCCATTGTGCATGGGCTCTCCATGAGTTAAGAGCCAACTTGACAGCAGCTAACCACAACAACCAAAACTGATCAAAGAGTTGATGGATCTGAAAAAACAGGAAAAAAAAAAATCCTACCTTTTTGGCATAAGTAACACTGATTCTTCCAAGGATAAAATGGAAATCAGAGAAGCCAAAATAAATAAAACATGAAAAAGTAAAGTAATTTAACGCAGGGAGTTCAATATGTGTCTGAAGGCAAAAAGGAAGCTATACTTTTTCTCATTCCGCATGAGAATTTGACCTTTAGTTAACTGTCTAGTCCTTAATAAATGCTGGAAAAATCAAATCCCTTTGGTCACATAATGTGATGATATCAATGTAAAGACACCAAATATAAGAATATCACACCCCATCAGTGCAACTATTATCAACTCTGTTCTCCTTTGTTGCACTTCTGTTCTGAGACCAATTGTACACACAGCACTTCTTGCTCTGACCCTAAAAACCTAGAGCTAGTTTGAGACCAAAAGTTAAAGAACAGTCTTCCAGGCTGCCAATTTTACCAAGACTTCTGATGCCAGCCAAAAGCAAGCCAACATGTCTGACTCGCTGCCTACAAATTCAGGAGTTTCCTTTATCCCTCTCAGGATGCCATCAGTAAGCTCAGGGGTCTCCAAGGCTCCCCCTTACTTCAGACCTGCTGACACCCACTATTCATGTTTAATGATTCACTAGAATGACACAGAATTCATGGAAAACACAGTACTTACCATCTTTATCTATCTATTGCCATTTTATTACAGCAAAAAGAATACAAATGGCAAGAAACATAGGTTAAGATCAGGGAGCATTCCTAACATGGAGCTACACTTTCCTTCTTGGATGCATGGATGTCTTTCACCAACCAGGAAGCCTCTGGAGCTTCTGTGTTCAGAGGCTTTACTGGGGTCTTGTTACATAGGTATAATTGATTGAATCATACCCCTCCTCTCCTGACGTGTACTAATATTATGAAGTGGGTCTTTCTGGCTTGACTAAACTTACATGACTCATGTCAACAGCTTAAAATCTCAGGTGTGGTCTGAAGGCTTCATGGCTTCATCAAAGGCACTTTAGTTACTGGAAAAATTCCAAGGTTTTAGAGGTTATCTCTTAGGAATCAAGGACAAAGATCAAATTCTCTGAGTAAAGTTAAATTTTGCACTCCATAGAAACCTAATAAAAAGTTGGTATGTTACCTATTTTACTAGTCAAACTAGCTTATGGTGAAAATCACCTTTAATTGATAGACTACTTCTGGCTAAGGGAACAATAATATCTGATTAGAAGTCAGACTTTTATTCTTTCCTAAGGACACTGACTCTCATAACTGGTCTTTTCCCTATGGAAACTGACATCTACAGCCATGAAACTGTTTCAAGGAATATTGGTTCCTGTGGAACATGAGGCTTTTAAGCCACAGTTCCCACACCATACCAATGTAGATCTCTCTGCATCACAGTTATCACCTGGAGAGACAGTCACTCCCAGAAGGCTGAGCAAACTGTGTGGTAACTCTTACAAGGTTTTTCACTGAAGAGAAATACCTGCTACTCTTTCAGCAAGTTAGGGTTCCTTCCAGGTAGACAGATGCCATGTGTGGCTATGATAACCTGGGGAGTCTGAATGTTTGATTGAATGTAAGAAGAACACCTGATGGGCACTGAAGTTCCAGATAGAAGGGCTCAAAGAGATTATTAATCACTCTTATTGACCCTTAGAATTTGAATAGGCTTACTCAAAACTACTACCCTCAACAGGAACTTCCTCTACAAGAATATGAGTAAGCAGCAGTAACCTCTGTCTTCAACAGTTAATGACAGAGAACAGTATCAGTTAGCACTGGCTAGGTAATGTAATGATAATGAAACAACCCAAAATTTAGTTGATTGTAGTAGTATATATTTATATCTTATTCACCATAAAAGTTCATTGTGAATGAGCCAGCTTAGGCTCTGGAACACATCTTTATTCTAGAACCTATCTTGAAATAATAGTTTTTAACTGAAGCAGTGCCAGTTATCTTGACAGAGAAAAAAGAAGACATGGAGAACCATGGTCTGGCTCTTAATGCTTTTCGCACTATTGATTATCAGTTCCACTCACATTTCATTGGCTAAACCTGAAGTCAGTGGGGGTGGGGTAATATAATTCTCACTTAGGATAAACCAAAAACTCACAGCCATCAAGTTGATTCGGACTCATAGTGACCCCCATTGGATTTCTGAGGTAGTATACCTTTACAGAAGTATATTGCCCCATCTTCCTTCTGCAGAGCAGCTTGTGGGTTTGAACCACCAAACTTCCAGTTAGCAGTGAAATGCCTTAGGCATTATGTCACCAGAACTCCTTATTTAGGGTAGGGACAATTAAAAAAATTTTAACAAGAATCTATCTACCTCAAGAATTTATGAATTTATAAGACCTTGCATAATCTCTTTCTGAGCAATTTTAAATGTCAGAAAAGTTTTTCCTTAAATTCAGCCAAAATATACTTTCTCGTAACATTTACTATAGTCAGTATTAGATCTGCACTCTAACTTCACATTTTAAAATGTGAGTCTGGGAAAAAAAATACAGAAAACTCAAATTCCTAAATAACAACAACAACAACAAAAAAAAAAAAAAAAGGCCAGACTTACTGATCTGACAGACTAGAGGAACCTCTGACACGACTGCCCTAAGATGCCCTTTGATTTGAAACTGAAGGTATTCCCAGAGGTCACCTTTCATCCAAATGATAGATTGGCATAGAAAATAAACAATATAACCCATGAGTACTGTGCTTCCTTAAATAATCAACTATATGAGACCAAACAGTCAACATTTACCCAAAACCAAAGATGAGAAGGTAATGAGGGACAGGAAAGTTAGATAAATGGAAACAGAGCAAACAGAATGGAAATAATGAGAATGTTGACACATTTGGTAAAAGGTAACTAATGTTTGTTTGTTTTTTTTTTTCACATAAGCTTTCATAATAAAATATGAAGAGGATTGGAAGCTGCTTTTTGCTTGGGTGTGGCTCTTTATCAAGGCCAGGGACTTAGGTGGGCCTGGGGCTTGGAGGCTGCTTTTCACTGTGTAGTTCTATCTTGAGGCCGGAGCCTGAGATAGGAGATAGGCAGTTTCAGAGGGGTTAGGAGCAACTAAGGGAGACAAACTTGTCTGTCATTTTGTCATCCTATGGTGACTTAAGTGTTGCTGTGAGGCTGGAGATTATGCCACCATGATGCAAAATGCCAGCAGGGTTACCCATGGTGGAGAGGTTTCAATGGAGCTTCAGGACTTAGATAGACTCAGAAGAAAGAAGCCATTCACTTCTCAAAGATTTAGGTATTGAAAACCTTATGAATAGCAGTGAAACACTGTCTGATCTATTACTGAAAAACTTTATGAACAGCCCTGAAACACTGCTTGATACAGTGCCAGAAGATGAGCTCATCAGGTCAGAAGGGATTCAAGATATGACGGGGAAAGAGCTGACTCCTCAGACTAGAGACAACCTTGATGGTATGTATAAAGTTTTCGGGACCTCCACTGGCAGATGTGGCATGACTCAAAATGAGTAGAAACAGATGCAATCATCCATGAATAATTGCAAGATGTAATATGCAAAGTATGAATCTAGGAAAATTGTTGTTGTTGTCATGTGCCGTTGAGTCACAACCAACTCATAGTGACCCCTCCTTGGGTTTCCCAGGCAGTATCACTATGGAAGTAGATTGCCCCAACCTTTCTTCCAAGGAGTGGCTGATGGGTTTGAACTGCCAGCCTTCTGGTTAGCAGTCAAGTGCCTTAGGCACTAAGCTACCAGAGCTCCCTAGGAAAATTAGAAGTTGTTGAAAATGAAATGAAACTCATAAAGATCAACATCCTAAGCATTTCATAAAGATTGACATCCTAAGCATTAATGAGCTGAAATGGACTGGTTTTGGCCATTTTGAATCAGACAACCATATGATCTACTATGCCAGGAATGACAAATTGAAGAGGAATGGTGTGGCATATGTGTGTACCAATAGTGGTAATAAAGACTATTTCAAGATCTGTCCTGAAGTACAACTCTGTCAGTGATAGGATGATATCCATATGCCTACAAAGAAGACCAGTTAATACTACTATTATCCAAATTTACATACCAGCCACCAAAGCCAAAGATGAGGAAATTTAAGATTTTTATCAGCTTCTGCAGTCTGAAATTGACTGAACATGCAATCAAGATGTGTTGGTGATCACTGGTGACTGGAATGTAAAAGTTAGAAACAAAGAAGAGTTACTGGTAGTTGGAAAATATGGACTTGGTGATAGAAATAATGCTGGAGATAATAATACAATTATGCAAGACCAATGACTCATTCATTACAAATACCTTTTTTCAACAGCAGAAGTGACTTCACATGGACTTCACAAGATGGAATACACAGGAATCATATTAACTACATCTGTGGCAAGAGGCAATGGAGAAGTTCAACATCTATAGCCAAAAGAAGGCCAGGAGCTGATTGTAGAACAGACCATCAACTGCTCATATGCAAGTTCAACTAGAAGTTGAAGACAATTAAAACAAGTCCATGAGAGCCAAAATATGACCTTGATTGTATTTTTCCTGAATTTAGAGACCATCTAAAGAAAAAAATTTGATTCATTGAACACCAATGACTGAAAACCAGAGGAATTGTGGGATGACATCAAGAACATGAAGAAAGCAAAAGTCACTGAAAAGAAAAGAAAGGAAGAAAAGACCAAAATGGATGTCAGAAGAGACTCTGAAACTTGCCCTTGAGCAAAGAGTAGCTAAAGCAAATGGAAGAAAAGACAAAAGAGCTGAACAGAGGATTTCAAAGAGCAGCTCAAGCAGATAAAGCCAATTATTATAATGAAATGTTCATAGACTTAGAGCTAGAGAACCAAAAGGGAAGAACACACTCGGCAACTCTCAACCTGAAAGAGGTGAGGAAAATAATTAACCCTTGAGTTACAATAATTGAAAGATTCTATGGGCAAAATATTGACTGATGCACAAGGCATCAAAAGAAGATGAAAGGAATACACAGAGTCACGGTACCAAAAAGAATTGGTCAATGTTCATCCATTTCAGGAGGTGGCATGTGATCAAGAACCAATGGTACTAAAGGAAGAAGTCAAAGCTGCACTGAAGGAATTGGCAAAGAAAGCTCCAGGAATTGATGGAATACCCACTGAGATGTTTCAACAAACAGATGCCCCACTAGGCACTCATTTGACTATGCCAAGAGATTTGGAAGACAGCTACCTGGCCAACTGACTGGAAGAGACTGGTATTTGTACTGATTCCAAAGAACAGTGATCCTACAGATTGTGGAAATTATCAAACAATATCATTAACATCACAAGCAAATAAAATCTTATGAAGATAATTCAAAAACAGTTGCAGCAGTATATTGACAGAGAACTTACAGAACTGCAAGTTGGATTCAGAAGAGGACATGGAACAAAGAATATCATTGCTGATGTCCAATGGATCTTAGCTGAAAGCAAAGAATACCAGAAAGATGTTTACTTGTGTTTTATTGACTATACTAAATTTGATTGTATGGATCATAACAAATTATGGATAACATTGATAAGAATGGGGATTCCAGAACACTTGATTATACTCGTGAGAAACCTGTACATAGATCAGGAGGCTGTTGTTCAAACCCAACAAGGGACTGCTTCTCTAGAGAACCCGACCTAACACACAATCCATACTGGCCTTACTCCCACATTGGTTTGGATTCTGTCACTGTAAACCTGAGGTCTAGAATTAATTGAACCTTTTCAGGTTCCACTGTTATATGTTCTTGACAAGCTCACACTTATTCTTAATTATCTCTTTTTTCTTCTCTTAAGAGCTTGCAAACTTCATTTATATGAAGTCTAGATTATCAAATCCTCCAGCTCTTTTAAAGAATTTTTCTTTCCATTTTTAAGAAATAAGGCAAAAAATGCCTTTGTCAATCTCTTGCAATCATTCTGATTCTCCAAGCTTGGTCAAGTATCTCATTTTACATGAAGAGAAACAGAAAAATGAGTATCCACTTGTTTCTTTTTCTTCGAAACTCAGAATAAAATTTGCAGAAAGACAAGTCCCAAAACATAAATGTTTTCTTTAAAAACAAAAACAAATCATTTTAGTTATGTGCCACTAATTTATTTTTTATACCTTATGTTATTCCTGAAGGAGTTCTGGTCACTCAAGTGGTTAAGCATTCAACTGCTAACCAAAAGGTCAGCAGTTCTGACCCATCAGCAGCTCCATGGGCAAAAGATGAGGCAGTCTGCTTTCGTAAAGATTTACAGTCTTGGAAGCCTTATGGGGCCGTTCTATTCTGTCCTACAGAGTTGCTATGAGTTAGAAGCAACTCACAGGAAGTGGATTTTATATTATTCTTGTACTGAGTTATAATAGATAATCTATCATAAAATACCTAAATCCAGATTATATAAGTAAAGATTATTTAACCACAGAATGGGTTATAAATACTGATAAATGAATAACTATAGTATTTTGAATGCAGGCTCAAATTCTTTTGAAATGATCATCTGGTCTAATAAACACTTTTTCCCAGAAGTTTTCAATCAAATATAAATTTCAAATAGGAAGATTATTAACACTACATTTGCTATAGAAAATTCATTGAATGATCTTGCTAATTTAAAAACAGAGGGTATAACAACCAATTTATAGTATTATTATTCCAATCCAGTTTTTTAACTCTATTCAACCTGGAACTGAGTAAGAGACATTTTGAATTAAACCAGTTACACTCTCCTTTAGCAAATAAGCTGAAAACTAAAAATTAAGCAAATTTATGAAGAAATAGCTCAGGTAAAGCTAGTATGTCATGTTATTTTGGCAGCTGACAATGTCGATCATTGTCAAGTATGCAAAATAGAGATTGGTTATAAGAAGCTGTATTAAAAAGTTCTCCAACTCCAACTTCTCTTGGAGATAAGATTATCTGCACGTGTTTATTACTGAAATTTTGTTAACATTCCCAGAACACCAGACACTCTCAAATAGGTAAGACATAAATATAAGCCTAATTTATTACCAAATATAATTTTAAATTATCTATCATTTTGATTATATAATTTAAACTCAAGCTCTCCCCCCTTCCCCCTTTTATCATGTTTAACAGGAAGTTGTTCATAAATCTACATTAGATCCATAGGGCTTCTCAGATTCTAGGACTCATAAGTAGTTAATACATGAACTATTTGGGCCAGTGATTAGACCTAACTCCCTTTGTTTTTTCTGTACTTCAAGTCCTGTCCAGTCCTCTGGAGTTTTCTTCCACAGAGAAGATGAAAGCACCTGGTCAGCACAGAACAAGGATAAGCCTTTAAGAGTAGGAAATAACCCTTTGATTTTGTTGGTATCTTTCTAAGGAAGCTTCTCAAGTAGAAAGAACTTATCTATATGGGGACATCTAGTGGCAAAGAGGAATTAATGCAATTATTGACTCCTTAACAAAATTGGAATCTTAACCTTTGTTCTAACTTCATATGTTGGGACGGAGTTGGGGGTGGAGGGCAGGAGGGCAGGGAGAGACGAACTCCCGAGCTCTAGGAAATGGGTATTTATTTCTAATAGCATTTGGGGGCGGGGCATGAAAAATCAACGTTTTTGAACTACATCACCTTCATCATAACAAAACTAGGCATATGTTGTTGTTGTTGTTATTTGCCGTCGAGTCGGTCCCGACTCATAGCGACCCCTCCTTGGGTTTCCGAGGCAGTATCACTATGGAAGTAGGATTGCCAACCTTCTTTCCGAGGAGTGGCTGGTGGGTTTGAACCGCCAGCCTTCTGGTTAGCAGTCAAGTGCCTTAGGCACTATGCTACCAGAGATAGTAAGATGGATTTATACCTACCAAAACTCAAAAATAACTCATGGCCACCAAGTGGATTCCGACTCATAGAGACCCCTCCTTGGGTTTCCTAGGTGGTATCTCTGTGAAAGTAGATTGCCCAGTCGTCTTTCCGAGGAGCAGCGGGTAGGTTTGAACCGTCAGCCTTCTGGAGCCTTCTGGTTAGCAGTCAAATGCCTTAGGCACTGTGCCACCAGAGCTCCTTTATACCTTCCAGGTGACTATGTTTTTCAAGTTCCAGTGCTAGCAACAAGTAAAAGGATGTAATCTTGCCAGAAACATCAAGAGCGACAACAAACTAATTCCCCTTTATGTTGTAGAACATTAGTTTAATTGCATTATGTATTAAAGCATTAAGTACAAAGCAATATGACCGTAGTAAAAAAAAAAAAAAAAAAAAAACTAATAGAAAACTAATGATCTATATCCCAATTGAAATCATTAAAATGAAATAACAATGAATCTTAACTAATCCATTCAGCATCCTTAAGATAGTTTCTCATGTGCCTCCTTTATAGAAATCATTTGCATTCCTTCTTTAAAATGAGAAAAAAATAACCAAAAGCTTACCTTGGTGAAAATACTATTATCCTCATTAGTTTTCCTTCTGGATAGAAAAAGCAACTGCTACAGTCAAATAATATATCAGGTACTCCTAGGGAGTTGTAGAGCAAAAGACAAGAAAAGGGTGAGCAGTTAGATCTCAGTTTCAAAGAGATTAATGACAATAGGCACAATGTTTTGATTTCAAATTAATTACTGACCTAATCATTTCAACAGACTGAACGTGGTCCTCACTCATTGCCAAACTCCAAAATGGGCATTTTAATGGCAATAATTTTGTTTTCACCTTACTTTCTATACATAAATTATTCTCCACCACCAGGGCTAACCAGCCTCCAGCATCTCTGGCTCTAGTAATGAACTTTTCCCAGTTCCAATTCAGGAGCTTTTTTCTAATAATTACTTTTCACCATATTCCCCCACTTTCACTGATATGTATTTTTTAAAAAATGGGCTTTAAATTTTTTAAGGACCAATTCACATTCCTCACATAAGTTTATGGGGAAAAAAATAACTGAAAACACAACAATATTATGCAAAATCATTTTAACAGTCATCAGAGTGCATATCCTCACTTTTGCAGGCTCCTCATTTCTGATTGACCAAATACTTAACTGTCCTCCCCCTCCACTTCTTAATAGTTAACAGTTGTAACATGATTTGTCATTGATATTTTACTGGTAGATATGAACTTGCTAAACATCTTGTTTTATTTACTCTCAGATCATAAGCTGATCCTATTTTTATATCACTGTGTTATATAGTCGCCAAAAGGTTGGTGGTTCAGTCCCCCTCAGAGGTAAGCGGTATCTTGGAAGTAAGGCCTGGTGATCTGCTTTTGAAAAGCCATAACCTACAAAGTCAAATGGAGCAGTTTTACTCTGCAATATCATGATGAATCAGAATATCAACTCAGTGGCAATGAACAACACTTTGTCACCTATTATATATATAAAGTAAATCATATAAATAAAGCAAATAAATTAATAAGAACTTGAAGAGCATTGAGAAACTTACATTGGTAAAACAGTAGCAAAAGCATAGCCTTTAATAGATGAAAAAAGAATAGCAAGTGATTTCCTTAATCCAAGTGGGGAGAAAATGAGGCCCTCAAGTCGGAAGACACTGGAAATACAACTAGGGAAGAACTGCCTCCTCAGAGTAGAGCCAAACTTAATAACATGGATAGAGTAAAGCTTTTGGGACCTCCATTGCTGATGTGGCGTGCTCAAGATGAGAAAAAAAAAATAGCTGCAAACATCCACTAATAATAAGAACATTGTTGTTGTTGTTATGTGCCGTCGAGTCGGCCCCGACTCATAGTGACCCCTCCTTGGGTTTCTGAGGCAGTATCACTACGGAAGTAGGATTGCCCAACCTTCCTTCCAAGGAGTGGCTGGTGGGTTTGAACCGCCAGCCGTCTGGTTAGCAGGCAAGTGTCTTAGCCACTATGCTACCAGAGCTCCCAATAAGAACATAGAATCTACAAAGTATGAATCTAAGAAAATTGGCAGTTGTCAAAAATGAAATGGAATGCATAAAGATCGATATGCTAGGTATTAGTGAGCTGAAATGGACTAGTTTTTGCCATTTTGAACAGACAATCATATGATCTACTATGCCGAGAATGACAAATTGAAGAATGATGTGGCATTCATCATCACAAAGAACGTATTGTGATCTATCCTGAAGTACAATGCTGTCAGTGATAGGATAATATCCATACACATAGGATAATATCCACACACCTAGGATAATATACATACACCTACATGGAAGACCACTTAATACTACTATTGTTCAAATTTATATACCAACCACCAAAGCCAAAGATGAGGAAATTTAAGATTTTTACCAACTTCTACAGTCTGAGATTGACCAAACATGCAATCAAGATATGTTGATTATCTGGGCAGAAGATATGAATAGACACTTCACCAAAAATTATATTCAGGCAGCCAGCAAATACATGAAGAAATGCTCACAACCATTAATCATCAGAGAGATAGAAATCAAAATGACAATGAGATACCATCTCACCCCAGAACTAATGGCAAAGTTCAACAGGACAGAAAATAACAAAAGCTGGTGAGGATGTGGAGAGATTGGGACTCTCATACACGGCTGGTGGGACTGTCAAATGATACAACCACTGTGGAAAGCAGTATGGCAATTCCTTTAAAAGCTGGAATTAGAAATACCATTTGATCCAGCAATCCTATTACTATATATATATCTTAAAGTGAGAGCCAGGACAAGAACAGATGTGTGCACACCAATGTTCATCACAGCACTATTTATGATAGCAAAAAGATGGAAACAACCTAGGTGTCCATCAGCAGAAGAATGGATAACCACATTATGGTACATATGCACAATGGAATACTATGCAAGAATAGTATAAAGAATAATGTAGAATCTGCAAAACACCGCATAAGGTGGATGAACTTGTAGGACATTGTGGTGAGTCAAGTAAGTCAATCACAAAAGGACAAACAGAGTATTAGTTCATTATTGTAAAAAGTCAAGAAAAGGTTTATATATGGAAGGAAGCTTTTTTGTTACCAGGATTGGGAGAGGAAGAACACTGAAAAAAAAAAAAAATGCATTGACCCATTTGTGTATTTCACTACACATAAATTATATTTCAGTGAAATGATTTTTTTTAAAAAAAAGATGTATTGATTACCATTGGTGATTGGAATGCAACATTTGGAAACAAAGAAGAATGACCAGTAGTTGGAAAATATGGCCTTGGTGATAGAAATAACACTGGAGATCACATGACAGAATTTTGAATTTTAATGACTTATTCATCACAAATACCTTTTTTCAACAACACAAACAGCAGCTATACACATGGACTTCATCGAATGGAGTACATAGGAATCAGATTGACTACATCTGTTGCAAGAAGGGATGGAGAAGCTCAATATCTTCATCCAAAACAAGGCCAGGAGCTCATGGTGGAACAAACCATCAATTGTTCATATGCAAGTTCAAGCTGAAACTCAAGACAATTAAAACAAGTTCATGAGAGCCAAAAAATGACCTTGAATATACCTCTCCTGAATTTAGAGACCATCTAAACAATAGATTTGATGCATTGAGCACCCAAAAACCAGAGGAATTGTGGGATGACATCAAGAACATCATCCATGAAGAAAGCAAAAGGTCATTAAAAAGACAGGAAAGGAAGAAAAGACAAAAGCAGGTATGAGAAGAAACTCTGAAACTTGCCCTTGAACAGAGAGTAGCTAAGGCATATAGAAGAATCAACAATATAAAAGAGCTGAACAGAAGATTTCAAAGAGCAGCTTAAGAAGACAAAGTCAATTATTATAATGAAATGTGCAAAGACCTGGAGTTAGAATACCAAAAGGGAACAACACAGTTGGCATTTCTCAACTGAAAGAAGTGAAGAGGAAATTTAAGCCCTGAGTTGCAATATTGAAAGATTCTATGGGCAATACACTGAATGATGCAGGAAACATCAAAAGAAGATGGAAGGAATACACAGAGTCACAGTACCAAAAAGAATTGGTTAATGTGCAACCATTTCAGGAGGTGGCATATGATCAAGAACCCATGGTATTGAAGGAAGATGTCAAAACTGCACTGAAGGAGTTGGCAAAAAAACAATGCTCCAGGAACTGATGACTACCCTGAGATGTTTCAACAATGGATGCTGCACTGGAGGCACTCACTTGGCTATGCCAAGAGATTTGGAAGACAGCTACCTGGCTGACTGACTGAAGGAGATCCCTATTCATGCCCATTCCAAAGAATGGTGATCCTACAGAATGTGGAAATTATCAAACAAATCATTAGTATCACGCTCAAGTAAATTCTTACTGAAAATAATTCAAAAACAGTTGCAGCAGTCTATTGACAGAGAATTTCCAGAAATGCAAGCTGGATTCAGAAGAGGACGTGGAACGAGGTATATCATTGCTGATGTCTAATGGATCTTAGCTGAAAGTAAAGAATGCCAGAAAGATGTTTACTTGTGTTTTACTGACTATGCAAAAGCATTTGATTGTGTGGATTATAACAAATTATGGATAACATTGAGAAGAATGGGAATTCCAGAACACTTGATAGTAACTCATGAGGAACCTGTACATAGACCAGAAGAAGGCTGTCATTCAAACAGAACAAGGAGATACTGCATGGTTTAAAATCAAGAAGGGAATGTGTCAGGGTTATATCATTTACCATACTTATTCAATCTGTATACTGAACAAACATACAAGAAGCTGGACTATATGAAGAAAAACATGGCATCAGGATTGGAGGAAGACTCATTAATAACCTGAGATACACAGATAATACAACTTTGCTTCCTGAAAGTGAGGATGACTTGAAGCACTTACTGATGAAGATTGAAGAGTACAGTCTGCAGTATGGATTACACTTCAATATAAAAACAAAAATCCTCACAAATGGACCAGTAAGCAACATCACAATAAATGGAGAAAAGATTGAAGTTGTCAAAGACTTCATATTACTTGGTTCTACAATCAACACCTATGGGAGCAGCAGTCAAGACATCAGAAGACATATTGCATTGGGCAAATCTGATGCAAAAGACCTCTTTAAAGTGCTAAAGAGCAAAGATAATCTCCTTGAAGACTAGGGTGTGCCTAACCCAAGCCATGGCATTTTCAATCACCTTATACACATGTGAGAGCTGGACAATGAACAAGGAAGACCAAAGAAGAGTTGATGCTTTTGAGTTGTGGTGTTGGCCAAGAATACTGAAAGTACCATGGACTGCTAAAAGAATGAACAAATCTTTCCCAGAAGACGAGAAGCCAGAATGCTCCTTGGAAGCGAGAATAGTCAGACTTTGTCTCACCTACTTTGATCATGTTGTCAGAAGGGACCATTCTTTAGAGAAGGATATTATGCTTGGTAGAGTGGAGGGTCAACAAAAAAGGGGAAGGCCCTCAACAAGGTGGATTGACACAGGGCTGCAATGATGGGCTCAGGTATAGCGAAGATCATGAGGCTGGCACAAGGCTGGGCCATGTTTCATTCTGATGTACATAGGGTCACTATGAGTTAGAAACTATTCGACAGTCCCTAACAACAAGTGTGTGTGTTTGTGTATGTGTGTGTGTGTATTTATTTATTAAGTGCCATGGAGTCAATTTCAGAGTCAATGGAGTTGATATAACAGAGTGGACCAGACACGTAGGGTTGTCAAGACTATAATCTTTATGGGAACAGACCTCCATATTTCTTCTGTAGAAAAGCAAGGTGGGTTCAAACTGCCAGCTGTTAACATTAGCAGCTGAGTGCTTGACCATTGCACCACCAGGACAGGGTGCTGTGTGTGTGTGTGTGTGTGTGTGTGTATGAAGGAGTTTGGTGGCACAGTGGTTAAGCAATCAGCTGGTAATCAAAAGGTCAATGGTTCAAACCCACAAGCTACTCTGCAAGGGAAAGATGTGGCAATCTGCTTCCACAAAGATTTACACCTTAGAAACCTTATGGGACAGCCGTACTCTGTCCTACAGGGTCACTATGAGTCAGAATGGACTCGACAGCACTGGGTTATGTATGTATATATATGTGTAAAAGGAGTGCCTGGATCGTACCAATGGTTACTAAAAGGAAAGTTTGATGGTTCAAACCCACCCAGAGGCACATTGGAAGACAAGCCTGGTGATATGCTTCTGAAAGGTTCCAGCCTTGAAAACCCTATGGAGCAGTTCTATTCTGCACACATGAGGTTGCTAGGAATTAGAAATGACTCCATGGAAACTAACTATAGCAACAACATAGGTATAAATGAGTATCTACATTACCTAGATCTGTCCATTAAGAGAGCTTCGGAACAATGACACCCCACTAGCAATAAGCACACCAAGTGTCTAGATCTTGACTTCTGAATAAAAGAAACTAAGGCTCCTTGTAGAAATGGCTGATTCCAGAATTGGGGTAGGGAAAGTGCAAGGTGAGCCAAGCAGATCATCTTATGCCAGAAAGCAATGGTATGTGCAAAAAATGAAGAAGAAATGTCAAAAGGACACAGACGTCAGCTTGAACAAACTCCTACTGGTTCAATTGGTGGACTGCATATTAAAGATAGCAATGGATGATAATAGATTGGATAAGATAGTAAACAAAAAAAAATTAAATAAACGAATGAATAAATTGAAAGCCTAGTAAGGAAAATATACTTTATATAGTCTCAGAGTATCCCTCCCAAAAATATTTATTTATTCCAGAGGGGGAAAAAAAAGAGTAAAATTGCAATGGATAAATCTGACAGATACCATATTAATCAAGAGATCAAAGTAAACAGCATCAAATGATGGGACAGATCAGAATCATGTGCCACATGATAGGATGCAATGACAAGAACTTAACATCACTTCCAACGTTCCTGTCAAAGATGCTTAACTGATTATAATCACAAGAAAGCATCAATCAGCCCAAATTAAGGAGCATTCTTCAATATAAATGTCATTAACATGTCAAAGTTTTGAAAGCCAAAGCAAGGTTCAAGAACTCTTCCCAACTGAAGGAGGCTAAAGAGACATGAGAGAGGTCTGGTAGTACAGTGACTAAGTGCTCAGCTGCTAACCAAAAGGTTGGCAGTTTAAACCCACTAACTATTACATGGGAGAAAAATGTGGCAGTCTGCTTCTGCAAAGATTTACAGCCTTGGAAACCCTATGTGGCAGTTCTACTAGGTTCTCAAGGGTTGCTGTGAGTCAAAATCTACTTGACAGCAATGAGTTTGTTTTTGGTTTAAAGAGACATGACAAGTAAATGTAATGAGTGACTCTGAACTTGATCCTTTTGCTATAAATAGTTTTATTGGGGCAATTGGAGAGACTCAAATGGGTTCTGATTATTTATATATTACTATGGTATAATATTCAGAACCCATTTGAGTTTCTCCAACTGCTGCAATAAAAAACTATTTAAGCTAGAGTACTGGTGCTACAGTGCCTAAAGCATTAGATTGCTAAACAAAAGGTTGGGGGTTTAAACCCACCAGCTGCTCTGTGGGAGAAAGATTAGGCAGTCTGCTCCCATAAAGATTTCCACCATTCGTCTTTCAGTTTGTCATACTATAATAGCTTGCATGTAGCTGTGATGCTGGAAACTATGCTACTGGTATTCCAAATACCAGCAGGGTCACCCATGATAGACAGGTTTCAGTGGAGCTTCCAGACATACTAAGAAGAAGGCCATGGCTGTCTACTTCTGGCTGCATACTTCTGAAAAATTGACCACTAAAAACCTTATGAATAGCAGTGAAACATGATCTGATATGGTGTTGGAAGATGAGCCCCTCAGGTTAGAAATCACTCAAGAAATGACTGGGAAGAGCTGCCTCCTTAAAGTTGAACTGACCTTAATCACACAGATAAAATAAAGCTTTCAGGACTTTCATTTGCTGATGTGACATAACTCAAAATGAGAAGGAAAAGCTGGAAACATCCATTAATAATCAGAACAAGGAATGTATGAAGTATGAATGTAGGAAAATTGAAAATTGTAAAAAGTGAAATGGAACACATAAAGATCAGATATTATCCCAGGCATTAGTGAGCTGAAACGGACTGTTATTAGCTATTTTGAATCAGATAATCATATGGTCTACTATGCCAGAAATGAGAAATTGAAGAGGAATGTCATCACACACATTGACAAAAAGAACATTTCAAGTACCATACTGTCAATGATATAATATCTATATGCATACAAGGAAGACCAGTTAATACAACTATTGTTCAAATTTACTCACCAACCACTAAAGCCAAAGATGAAGAAATTGAAGAGTTTTACCAACTTATGTGGTGTAAAATTGACTAAATATGCAATCAAAATTCACTGATAATTACTGGTCACTGGAATGCAAAAGTTGGAATCAAACAAGCATTGGTAATTGGAAAATATGGCCTTAGTGACAGAAATAATGCCAGGGATCACATGATAGTATTTTGCAAGACCAATAACTTATTCATTGCAAAGACTTTTTTCAACATAAATGGCAACCATACACATGGACCTAACCAGATGAAATACAAAGGAATTAAATTGACTATATCTGTGCAAAGAAACAATGGAGGAGCTCAATATCATCAGTCAGAAAAAGGCCAGGGGCTGACAGTAGGACAAGGTGTCAATTGCTCATATGCAAATTGAAGTTAAAGAAAATTCAGAAAATCCACAAGAGCCAAAATATGACCTTGAGTATATTCCACCTGAATTTAGACTATCTCTAAATCTATTTAAGAATAGATTTGATGCACTGAACACCATGGACTAAAGACCAGATGAGTTATGGGGTGACATCAAGGACGTCATACATAAAGAAAGCAAAAGGTCATTAAAAAGACAAGGAAGAAAGAGAAAACCAAAATGGATGTCAGAAGAAACTGAAACCTGCTATTGGTTGTAGAGTAGTTAAAGCTAAAGGAAGAAATTTTGACATAAAAGAGCTGGATGAGAACAGACGAGTTCAAAGGGTGGCTCAAGAAGACAAAGAAAAGTATTATAATTAAATGCTCAAAGAACTAGAGTT
>NW_006921758.1:6783005-6823302 GCF_000298275.1 Orycteropus afer afer
CAGTGGCCACACAGAACTCACAGATTATGGGGTTTATTAGGGAAGCACCAGGTTACAATTCAAGTTCAGGAAAAACGCTCAGTCTCTCTCCCAGCCCACTGTCTCTCACCCAACAGTCTCTCACAGTCTCTCTCCCAGCAGTGCGTGTCCCTCAGTGTCTCTCTCAGCAATGTGTGTCTCTTACATCTCTTTCCCAGCAGCACTTGTCTCTCAGGACCACGTTCTCAGGAGCGCATTTCTTCTCAGCAGCATGTCTTTCTCAGCCAGCAGTTAGAAAGAGAGAGACTTCTGCCTCTAGGAGGCCTCCTTTTGAGCCTGGCAGAGTGGCCAAACCAACCAATCATAACATCAGAATTCTAAACACCTGAGAGAGAGCGGGACCCTCCCAGAACATTGCTTTGTGTTGCACCCAACAGAAATACCCAGGTGGATAACATTTACAATCAGCAGCTCCTCAGTTGGTCACAGCAAATTCCACCACAGAGTTTACAAAGACTTATGGCTAGAAAGGCCATACCAGGTAATTTATTACACTGCACTGGTGAAGATCAAAGACAACAGTCTATAGTATGGATTACACCTCAACAAAAAGAAAGCCAAAATCCTCACAATTGGACCAATAAGCAAAATCATGATAAATGGAGAAAAGGATTTCATTTTACTCAGATCCATAATCAACACCCATGCAAGCAGCAGTCAAGAAATCAAACAACATATTGCATTAGGCAAATCTGCTTCAAAAGACCTCTTTAAAAAGGTGTTAAGGAGTAAAGATGTCACTTTGAAGACTAAGGTGTTCCTGGCCCACACCATGGTACTTTCAATCGCTTTATATGCATGCAAAAGCTGGACCATGAAAAAGGAAGACCAAAGAACGGATGCATTTGAATTATGGTGCTGGTGAAGAATATTTAACATACCACGGACTGCCAGATGAAACAAAGCAGCCTTACATGATGTAAAGCCAGAATGTGCCTTAGAAGTTACAATGGCAAGACTTCGCCCCGTAATTTAGTCATGTTGTCAGGAGGGACCAGTCTCTGGAGAAGAACATCATGATTGTAAAATAAATGGTCAGTGGAAAAGAGGAAGATCCTTAAAGTGATGGGCTGACACAGTGGCTACAACAATGGGCTCAAGCATAGCAACAATTGTGAGGAGGGCACAGGACTAGGCAGCGTCTCATTCTGTTGTACGTAGTGTCACTATGAGTTGGAACTAACTTGATGGTAACAAACAACAACAACAACAACAATATATCTCAAACCCTGAGAGGGACAGAATACTTCAAAGCTCAGTTTCTTGCTTGACCAATATCTATAATGATTAAAGTACAATTAAGATGAAAGAGAAAGAATAATTTACCTGGGAGTGTTCTTGGCTAAGACATTGACTCCAGCTCTGGCTCTCTAAATTCATGACCTTTGGAAAGTCATTTACCTTCAGCGCCCCGATATATAGCAACAAAAAGATGGCATAGGGAAAAGTTAGACTTATATAGAGAAAAAAAAAAAAAGGTCAAGAACTAGAAGTGAACTCCTTTTATCATTGTTGTTGTTGTTGTTATGTGCCGTCGAGTCGGCCCCGACTCATAGCGACCCCTCCTTGGGTTTCCGAGGCAGTATCACTACGGAAGTAGGATTGCCCAACCTTCCTTCCGAGGAGTGGCTGGTGGATTTGAACCGCCAGCCGTCTGGTTAGCAGGCAAGTGTCTTAGCCACTATGCTACCAGAGCTCCCCCTTTTAATACACTAGTTGTTGTCTAAGGACTTTGAGCAAAACCACATTCCTACCACAAGAGACCACATGAACAGTGAGCAACCATTCTGAAGCAATTCATTTCAGGTGTTGTTCCTTCCTAGAGGGTTACAAATAAGATTTAGGAAAAGAAACAAATTTGTTCTTGGGACTCAGTGAATTATATTCTAGGAAGATGCAGGACAGTTGAAAGTATGGAATATAGATTTTTCAAAAAATGGTTCTGCTTTTGATTACATGTGAAGTAGAAATGTCTCAACAATCAAGACATGAAAAAATAAAATTGTAACAGGCAATCTTGTCCACATGCTTAAAACAGAGCTGCACACTCACTTCTCTTTCTCTAATTGTTTCCAGGAAGTGATTCTTCTGGCCTGCCTTTTCATAATGAGATATGGAGAAGTTTATCTCTTATACAGGATTCAAATTCAATTCAGTATTTTGGTAAATTGTTGCCATTTGAAGACTAATTGGCTGACCCATTAGTGGCTCTAGGAAAAAAGAGGTCATTTAAAGGAAAACCAATTAAATGGGTTGCTTCCTTTTGTAGAACAGTAATAAAGTATGGATCTGGAGTCCAAATGCCTGGATTTAAATACTGGTTTGCTAGATGACAAAGAGCAAGTTACTCATCTCTCCATTCCTTTGTTACCTTACAGCAAAATGGGGATGGTAACTGTGAACTCAGCAGCAAGTTGATTTGAAGACTAAATAACATAATCCATATAAAGTACATGGAACAGGCTCTGCTTTATGTAAGTGCTCATAAATATTCACTGCAGTGATTGTACCTTTAGTATAGTTCCTCAAGGTTACTCAATTAGGCACTTATCCTATAAGGTGAGATTCAATCATTCCTATTCCCTAAGACGGTTATTTATTCTAGATAAATTCTCTCCCACAAATGCTTTCCTTTCAAAAAATTCATTTCAACATTTCAAATGTAGCTTAAACTTACTTCAAGTAGTTAAAGAACATTCCATCTTATAAAAACACTTTTTAAAACATAATTTCTAAAAACAATGAGATTCTATATGGAGAAAGACAATGAAAATGTGTTTATGATCTGAACTTCATAAATTATGGTTGGAATGTTTGTACAGCTGCACTATTTAATTGGTTTACTATCTGCCCAGAATTGTGAGCAATACAAGTGGAAGATTGCTAGGCTGTTCTTTTTATCCTGTGGGAAGTTACAGGAAAACTTGTCTCAGAAGCAGTTTAGTTTAGAGATGGAGCCAACTGGTTTACCCTGAGTTTGGTGGACTGGAGGAAAGAGTAGAAAGCTTCAGACAAAACACAGAGGACAGGCACTTGTGCACGTTCTGTGCACGTTAAGAATATGGCTGTAGTACACAGAAAAGGATGCAACACAAGTTCACAAGATCAGACAATAAAAAAGTAGAGGAATAATGTAAGAATGTGCCTCCTGCTCTGACAACTGAACCCAATTCCCATTAATGAGTAATCTTGGGTCATTCAACACAGATGAAATCCCCTATAGCAACCTTAAACTCTAAGCCTCCAGTACAAAGTTTTCCTTCTCTTAAATTCAATAACTTCCATGAAATTCATCTACCTTCCAAAGAATAGAAATCTACAACTCCCTATATGTATTAGATAGATATGTTCTGCCAAGTCACTGCTACTACTGCTGACACTAGAGCAGTACCCTCTCCTGAATCCTTTATGTAAGTGCTTATAAATATTCACTGCAGTGATTGTACCTTTAGTAGAGTTCCTCAAGGTTACTCAACTAGACACTTATCCTATAAGGTGAGATTCAATCATTCCTATTCCCTAAGACTGTTATTTATTCTACATAAATTCTCTCCCACAAATGCTTTCCTTTCAAAAAATTCACTTCAACATTTCAAATGTAGCTTAAAATTACTTCAAGTAGTTAAAGAACATTCCATCTTACAAACACACTTTTTAAAACATGATTTCTGAAGTATAAAAGAAGTATAAGAGAAGCAATGATGTAAATGTTTTATCAAAATGGCATTAGTGAGGTCATTAATGATGTCTGAATGTTGGCAACTTGATAAGGAGTCTTGGGTATGTAATCACACAGAACACAGTTTTGGCAAAGTTACACCCAGGTAAGGAGGGGATGATAGCATTCCAAAACATAAAGACCATTTCATAGACAGATATATAGCATAAGGGACATTGAGCTTTGAATCTGAAGACTTGGGTTCAAGCCTTAGCTTTGTTATTAAATGGATCATCTTGAGGCAAATATGAAATTTGCCCTAAGCTTCAATTTCCTCAGTTGTAAAGTATAATAATAATACCTTATTTCAGAGTTTCTAGATAGCATAAAATAAGGTAATATATGTGAAAATTCTTTGTGAACTCAAACATAACTTCAGAGTGATATTGTTATAATGATTGTTTCCTTGAGGTACCCAGAGCCATATTTTATCTCCTATCTTCTTGGGAGCAGATACCATTTTCCCCATTTTTTGTGTACTCACCAATTTCTTGAGCTATCTTCATAGAGTATGCAGAAAGAACACTGAACTGTAAGACTGGGTTTTAGTTTTTTCCATGAGTCATTTAATCTCTCTGATCTCAGTTTCCTCAGCTCAGATATTTATTTTCTCACATAACAGGAAGTCCAGAGGTAGGGCAGATTTCAAAGTTAATTGATTCAAGGGCTTGAAAATGTCATCAGTGATCACTTCCTCTGCTTTATTGCCCAAAGTATCAACTTCATCCTAAAGCTGGTCATGAGATGACAGCCAGAAGCAACTGGGGCTACATATTTCCTCGTTTCCTTTTCCCCCAAAGCATCTTTGTCTTAAGTCTGAGTGAACCAATAATAGCCGCCAGAGCAAACTTCATAGCACACTGATAGGCCTAGATTCATGGCTCTCTATTACAGCTATACTCTGAAATCACCTTTTAATAACACCCAGGTCCCACATCCCAAAGACTGATTCATTATGTTTGGAGTGGGGAAGAGGCACCTTTGTATTTTAAAAGTTCCCCAGATGACTCAGGAATGCAGTCAGGGATAAGAAACAGCAGTTCAAAGTAACCAACTCCAGAGTGTAGGAAGCTCAGAACCCATAGAAAGAAACCAATGTAGAAATGAATCTGACTAGAGTTCATACAAGAAAGGACAGAAGGTAGAGAGAGCCTCCAGGTCTAACCAGCTGTCTCCAGTTTACAGAAGCACAGAGAAGAATAGTTGCATTCATACTATGCTTCCATGACCTACCTTCCCAAACTGACAGTGAGGCAGAGAGATGGACTATATGGAATCTCTGATTAGGCAATAATTCTCATTATTGTGCCGTTAGCAGATTTTTTTCTTGCCAAGATATGAGGCTCATGACCTGGCATGAACAAAATTTGGGCTCTAGCCAAAAGGGATTAAAAGTACAGAACACTAATAACTCAAGAAACACTCCATCATACAAATATGTGGTGAATGAAGGATGTGGGAAAACGCAGGACAGACATTCCAATATGCGTCAAGAACAAGATATAAGAGAAGCAATGATGTCAACGTTTTATCAAAATGGTATTAGTGAGGTCATTAATGATGTCTGAGTGTTGGCAACTTAATAAGGAGTCTTGGGTATGTAAGCAGAATCACACAGAACACAGTTCTGGCAAAGTTACAAATAGGAAGCACTTGTGCAAACATTGTGTGACAATGCTCCTTTGGGAAAGGCATGAGTATAGTCCAAAAAGAAGTGTATTTGTCCAGTCTAAGGAAGCAGGTTAGCTAATTCCCTACTACTTCTACAGGCACCCCTTTGAATTCTTTCAGAGTCAAATCAACAACAGATTCTACCTGGCAGTCATTGAATAGAATTATCTTTCCAAGACACATCACTTAAACACAAATGAGAATCCAGCAGCCCTCCTGTCTAGATTGAACTCTATCTTTCAAGAAGGTTCAACCACCTGTCTTAGAATTGCATCCACCACAAGTCTTCAAAAGGTGTCAGTAATGCCTCCTCATTTTCTATTCTCCATATTATGTGTTTCCCCTCTTTGTGAGGTGAAGGCTAGAAGGAGTTTGAATTGAGAAAGTTTGACTAATAAATGTAACAAGCCTTTAAAAACAAAGACAAAAATGAGACACTCTTCATTAGAATTCATTGACTCAATATTATAACTCTTACATATCATTGTAATAAGTCTACAATAAGCCAGGTATCGTGATAAGGACTAAAAACATGAAGATGTTTTGCTGACTGATGGCACAACAGTGAATCCAAGCATTCTGGCAATGGTGTTTTGAGAGTCTGGAGAGATGAAAGAATGGGAAAAGGTGAAAAATCACTTTTTGCCTGCAGATTTAAGTTAATACATGTGGTGTTCGCTGCTTTGGAAATATTTACTGATTTTCAAATTTGTAAATCTATGTACGTTCAGTTGTTAATATATCCTATGGCAGTGAGCCATAAGCTCATATGTCAAAAGTCAGCTCCAGTTGTATGTCTTTGAAGGAGTGTTCCCTTCTTGGATTATCACCTCAGTGTCCATTTACACTATTTTGTGTGATATAAGAGCTGTATGCTGGGGGAGGGCAGCAAAGACTCAGAGGTCAGCTGCATTGATACCCTGCCTCTAAAACATGTAAGTTGTGTCACCACTGATTTTCTCAATGAATATTCTTTTAAAAGACTACCACAGTCCATGATGCAGGAAAAGTAGAAAGTAAATGTTAGATATTATCATTTATAGCTTCTTTAATGTTTTTAATTTTTCTTGATTTGTTTCATATTCATATATTTGGTCATAAGAAATGTCTGTTGAGTAACTACCATCAAAAATAAATTCCAGTGCATGGAAACATAATGAATGAACCTGAATATCTTAATTTATAAATGGCCCTGTGTCAGAAATTTGGAGTATTTTTCTTACAGTGTGTGATAAATTGTGAGCTTTTTCTCTTATATTGTGTTGGATTAATAAGATTAGATTCAAAGGTTACATAGACTTCAGAAGTGTGCATCTAAATTCTCGAACTTTAAAATCTGACATGCTCAGGATCAAAGGAAAACCCAGTCACTTGTGTATCTCTAACCCTCAAGCATCCACAAATTCCCTCCTCTAAGATATTAGGAAATGAATGATAAGTTCTGAATAGCTATTTTATGAATAAGAGACTTGAGAAAGGGAGACTAAAGTGTATAAGTTAAGATAAATTTTTGGTACCATATTTTTTCACATAGAACATGTTCACATAAATAATGTGTGCACATTTACAAGCCACTTAGTGTGCACAGGAAACTAAACCATGAGTGGGTTCCACAGTTTGCATAAAACCATGTAACAATGCGTTATTTGCATTAATGGTACTCTAGCAAGAGTCCACATCAGGCCATCTCTTTGCTGGAAAGATGGAGCAGAGGTTTCAACAGCATGTGTACAGGTACACACCTGAGAAACTCATGCAGGGCATCTCCCTTTCTGAATTGCAGTTCAGGATTCTAGTGGCTCTATGGTTCACGTGGAATCTGAGCTATCTGAATAAACACAACATGAGGTTTTTTCCTAAAGCTGTGAGGCTCTATGACTTGACTTGAGGGTTTTGGAGGCATTGCTGGGTGAGTCTATAGTTGTATAGTTAACAGTCCAGGAAATATAATTATCAGCAACTACAGAGAAAGTAGTGTCATTTACGATGCAGGATTATATATACCTTAGCAAAGGCCTCCTACCTACCACATTAAGCTGTGAAGTGTCAGGTTTTACTTAACTTCCTATAAAGACAGATTCAATAAGCTCTTTTTTCTTTCTTTCTTTCTTTCTTGGATTTTGCAAATATTTCTCACCTGATCTTCCTAGACCCTTTACAGAATCCTCAACTTAAAATATATATTGTTTTGCAATCTTGCTATGAAATATGACAGCAAGATACACAAAATCTTTTTTTTTTTTTTTTGCCTTTCATCAGTGAAAATAAAGATACACTTGATGGTGAGATGATGTTATTGAGTCAAGCACAGGGTTTTTGTTTATGGAAGTGATGGTGTTTTAGGCAGGGAAAGGGAGTTTTTCTTCAACACCACCATACTTTGCAGTCATTAATTTATTATTTCATTTAATTCACTTGCCTTCCATGAGCCTTAGCACAACATCCCTTAAAATCTGTGATAACTGTCAAAATAATTTAGGCTTAACAGGACTTATCTCTGACACAGCTGAAAAGAAAAAGCAATGAGCAGTAAGGTACAAATGGCTCTTCCTAATAATAGGGGTTATTTGCAATAGAATTCAAATGGTATTCCTTATTATCTCTGCATACACCTTGTTAAAACATTTACTCTTGCTTTAGTATATTTTTTTTTTTGTAGAAGGAAATTATAGCATGCTCTAAAAATATGTTATAGTTGGTACTCAGACAATTAAACAAAGGTGGTTGTTATATTTTAAAATTGTTACTAAAGTAGGAGGCTTCCCACTCCCAGATCTTAAAATCTATTATACAGCCACAGTAGTTAAAACAGCCTGCTACTGGTATAATCACCAACTAGAGGGTAGACATCTATTAACTTGGGTGAAGAGAAAGGCAATATACAGTAAGGAGGAGTTCAGCACAAAATGATCAAGAAGGTGCAAGACATAGGGACAAGCACAAGTTAAAGGTAACAAAGGTCAATACTACAACATACACAATTCTGTAGTAATAGTAATAACAATAACTTAAGAGTGGATGCATACATACTCAGTCTGAACAAGGTTGAGAAAGCAAATGGGACTACACCACAAATATACACAGATTTGACAGCGGATTTCTCTACCTATGTATGTGTTGCAAACATATCCATGAATACAGTGGAGCATGCAGGAAATAACATTATGAAAACATCTCAGTCAGAATCAAACTCCCTGAAAAAATGAGTTTCTGGGTATAGAGGCTCAAGATCATAGTCTTTGAGGACACTAAGGTCACCTGGCATAACATAGTCCACAAAGGAAATGTTCTACATCCTACTTTGGTGAGAAGTGACTGGGGTCTTAAGAGCTTGTGAGTAGCCATCTAAGGTGCAACTATTGATCTTCCCCATCCAGAGCAAAGAAAGGTGAAGAAAATCAAAGATATAGGAAACGACTAGTCCAAAGGACATTTGGAGCATGTGAACCCCAGCCTCCACAGCCCTAAGACCAGAAGAACTAGATGGTGCCCAGTAACCCCTACTGAACCTTCTGAAAGGGATCACAATAAGAGGTCCCAGATAGAGTGGGGAAAATGTTGAACAAAACTCAAAATCATAAAAAAGATCAGGCTTACTGGTCTGATGAGGACAGGTGGAATAGTCTTCCCATTAATCACCCAAACTCTCCCCTAATATACTCTTTTCATTATGAGGTTGAAATGAAAGACTTCCACAGGTTTTTACAGTCTTTTTTAAAATAAATTATTCAATAAAATTATTTAAATGCAATTTTTATTCACCACTGTGCTAGTAAACATTTAACAACTGGCTGTTATTTGTAGTGTTTGCCCCTCCTCATAAATACATCACCCATGGCTGGTAGCAAGCTACCACCAGGATACCTGAATACTGTGTTGGGTACAGATTCAATCAGCTTTCAGAAGCTGGCAGAAACTAACTCTAGTATACCAAAATGCAACCACTAAGCTAATATTGAAGATGAAGCACACTTCAAAAACTCAGCTGGTACACCAACATTTGGAGAGGTAGGTGGGCATAAAAGAAAGGAAATGAATTTTTTCCTCTGCCTCACAAACCTGCCAATGTTTCCTTACTGGAATATTTTCTCATAATTTAAATTTATCTGAGATCCTAGTGGGGGATCAAGAACAACTTTATTGGAAAAAAAAAAAAAAGATCCAGTTGTCTTAATACCCCTTATTTGTATTATTAGCTAGAACAAAACATTTAGTATAATTTAACTCAGTGCGCTCTCAAGGATCCCTGAGGAGTAAGCAAGCAGTAAACATGTGCTCTATTTTATAGGAAGCTAAGGGTTTCTGAGAAGATAAGAAACCAAATTAGGCAACAGAACATTAAGTAGCAATAATCATTTTCAACTGCATGGTAGAAAAGGGCTACTCCTCTGGGAAACACAACTAATCTTTACTCCCCCGACACACCCCAATCTTAGTATTCTAGCAGTTGTCTCATTGAAACTCAACCTATTTTACACCCAGCAGGAGCTCAGGGATCTGGTTAGCATAAACAACTAGAAGCAACAGCCTTCATGAGTCTGGATCTTCCTTTCACCTCCTTGGGTATTGTCACCACCCTAAAAATGTATGGCTAAAATAACAGACTAGATTATTTAGAAATTAATTTGTCTTATACTTCTTGCTGAAAATTCATTAGCAAAAAGAATGAAAAGTTGTTTTTGTTTTTGTTTTGTTTTCTCTATTCCCAAACATGCTGTTGTGTTTTGAGTTCAAGGAGAATAGTAACTATTTTTGGTTTCAGATACATTGAAGTAGATTAAGCTGCATGATCCCACAGATGGAGATCATGGAAATTTTTGCCTCATCAGATCCTGAAGAGAAAGCTAGATTTCCAGAGACCAGACACTGGGGATGATGGACTCTGTAGTGCTGTCAGTAGATTGGGAACAGACGGAATCTGGTCCCTCACAGCATCTATGAAGTAGCAGAGCTTCTGTGTGAATGCCTGAGCATGAGCATTGTATGCTATAGTCTTGAAGGCCCAAATCAACATCCTAGGAACCAATTTTAGCATGGAGAAAGTGACTGATAATGGAAGACCACCTCCAAATCAACCATACAAGTTTAGACATCAAACAGCTCAGCAAACATCAATTGTTGTTATTGTCGTTAGGTGCTATCAAGTCAGCTCCTATTCATAGTGACCCTATGTACAACAGAATGAAACACTCCCTGGCCCTGTGCCATTCTCACAATTCTTGCTACGCTTGAGCCTATCATTGTAGCCACGGTGTCAATCCATCTTATTGAGGGTCTTCCCCTTTTTCACTGACCCTCTATTTTACCAAGCATGATATCCTTCTCCAGGAACTGGTCCCTTCTGATAACTTGACCACAGTAAGTGAGATGAGGGCTGGTCATTCCTGCTTCCAAGGTGCATTCCTGCCTCACTTCTTCTAGGACAAATTTGTTAATTCTTCTGGCAATCCACAGTTATTTTCAGTATTCTTCACCAACATCACAATTCAAAGGCATCAATTTTTCTTTGGTCTTCCTTAGTCACTGTCCAGCTTTCACATGCATAGTATGAGGCGACTGAAAATACCATGGCTTAGGTTAGGTGCACCTCAGTCTTCAAATTGACATCTTTGCTCTTTAACACTTTAAAGAGGTCTTTTGCAGCAGATTTGTCCAGTGCAATACGATGGCTGACTTTTTGAATGTTCCTTCCATGGGTTCTGATTGTGAGTCCAGGTAAAATGAAATCCCAGACAATTTCAATCTTTTCTCCATATATCATGATGCTGCTTTTTGGTCCAGTTGTGAGGAGTTTTGTTTTTATGTTGAGGTATAATCCATAAGGCAGACTGTAGTCTTTAACTTTCATTAGTAAGTGCTTCAAGTCCTCTTCACTTTCAGCAAGGAAGGTTGTATCATCTTCATACTGCAGGATATTAATGAGTCTTCCTCCAATCCCAGTGCCATGTTCTTCTTCATACAGTCTAGCTTCTCGGATTTGCTCAGCATACAGATTGAATAAAAATGATGAAAGGAGACAACTTTGACACAGACCCTTCCTGATTTTAAACCATCCAGTATCTCCTTGTTCTGTTAGAACAACAGCCTCTTGGTCTAGGTACAGTTTCCTCATGAGCATAATTAAGTGTTCTGGAATTCCCGTTCTTCACAATGTTATCCATAATTTGTTAAGATCCACACAGTTGAATGCCTGTCCACCATAGGTGACCTTGCTGCTGCTAGAAATACTGGTGGCATAGCCTCCAGCCTTACAGCAACACACAAGCCATGACAGTATGACAAACTTATAGACAAGTGGTGGAATCATTAATTACAATAGACAATAGAGGTTCGTGTCCAATTACGCTTGTTGATTTAAGCCCATTGAAACTTATGTTCTTCTAAGCGAGGTAGAGAAGATCTCTTGAAAAAAAAATAACTTGAGTTTGGATGTCCTGCTAGCCAGATTAATGGAATGATCCATATTTAATTTGATGTGGAACAATGAAGTAATGAGGGATTTTTTTGCATCTGAGTGTCATACTGAATCTTTATTGAGCCACGAAGGACTTATTTCCAATCCTTTGCTTTAGTCTAATTGGAACATCTCTCTTGTTAACCTCATACTCCTATAAATGTTTCCTGTCTCCCCAAATATCACTACTACAAATGAACTAATTGCTCATAAAATTAGTGAGTGGGCTCAGAGCTTTGATATTTAATAACAGCAATGTGTATGCTTCTCAAAGTCTTGGTGTACCCCTCTTAAATTCAATTTGATTAAAGATGCATCCAGCCCTCTTGAAATTAGTAATTACTATGTGGAAAGGTTATTCCTACCATACATCTCTTTACCAAATTTGGACACTTAAATATGTCTGAAGTTTCTAGAATATTTCTAGAAGTCAGCTGCTTTGTGCAAAAGGTTTATGAAGCAAAGCAAAAGCAGACAAAGCATGACAAATGTATCAGTTTCCACCAGTAAGTCAAGTGGCCAAAGCTCCCTTGTTTTCCTGTTAAATCTAAATATCCCTCTGTAAGAGAGTTACAGAAGAATATGTGACTGTAAAGCATGAGGTGATTGTGCCAACTTTGCTCTGAAGAGACTGAGGCTCATTTTCTGCTTTTAACTGATTACCTTAAAAATGAACAAGTTGTTTAACCATGTGGGGTTTGGTTTCCTCATCTAAAAACGTGTACATTCAACTACATGATCTCTGAGATTCACTGCAGTACTGAAATTCTGATTCTAAGATATTAAAATCTCAAAGACAAAGGAAGAGAGGAGCATTGTTCTTGTTCTATTGTTCATCCAGATGGATTTATCAGATTAGGATTCTCAGTTTATAACCAAAGGAGGAAAAGACATTGATACAATATAGAACTTTTATTTGCATGAAGACCATTTTTCATCCATGTGGATCTCAATTATTTCACGAGCTAACAAATAATTGAACAGACTATCTATAGAAATAGCTTTGTCCATTCATCCACTTTTCTCTGTAACAGTAAAAATAACCTTTTGTGTTGTTATAAAACTGTCTTTGAATAAAAATAGAGAAATGTAATCTTCAACAGTTTCTGAGATCTGGCTGTGAGAGAAGTCTCCAGGAGCGGAACCTTCTTTTTATGTAAGTACAAAGGTAAGAGTGCCATCTGCTGGCCTCAATTTTCTAATGGCCTCTTTATAACTTTATACAATAGAATTGCTACTCCACAAATAACATCTAAAACTTGAGTCTACACCCTGCTTTGACAAGAACTCTGACTTTTCAATAACTTGAAGTTTAGTACCAAAGCAGAGAAATTATTTGTCCAAATGTCCTAAATATACAAAACATATGAGCATTCCAGGGCATTATTTTCTGAATTAAATGAAGCACTTATTTTAAGTATATCCTACAATATTCACCAACTCAAAAGCTAAAAACCTATTGGATCTGAAAGTAACTAGGTAGCATTTTTCCTTAAAATTTTAAGAAAGCTAGGATATTTAGGGTGTCTATGCAGTAGGAAAGCGTGTCAATCAAAAGTTGCCTCAGTTTGACAGCAGCAACCTGAGCAGTAGCTCTGTCAACAGAGTTCAATTAAGGAAGAAGGAAAAACACAATTAAGTTGAAAAGTCATATATCAGATTAACCATAACTTCGCGCCTCCACACTGACGTCAGTGAACAGATGAACACCAGACTGAAGCACTTACTGGCTCTCTCATTTGTGGTGTGCTGTGACGTTAGTGTCTGGGCCACCAAACACACTGCTAGCCCTTTGTTCTTCTTAATACAAGCACTACCCTCAAAAAAAATATCTTCAGAGAAGACTCTATTTTAAGGAAATCTCCATTACAGTAACAGAGTTACTCAAATAATATTGTATACAAAAACAAATTTTAATCAATGTCTTAGTCCAGTAAACTTGAGACGATACCAGGGAAATTTACACTATTGCCTGAAATGTTGGATAAGTGTTTAGCACAGTACTGAAATCATCTAGGACAATACGTGAGACAATTGACAAAAACGCAACGCACTGCCATCAAGTTGGATCCCACTCATAGCGACCCCTCCTTGGGTTTCCAAAGTGGTATCACTACGAAGTTTGAACCACCAGCCTTCTGGTTAGCAGTCAAATGCCTTAGGCACTATGCCACCAGAGTTCCTGTGAGACAATTAGAATGCATTATATTCTAAAAAGTACATGAAACTTCCTCCATAGAAAGCGTTTAACAGGAAGAAAACTATCTTTTTAAAGAGATGAGGTTCAAGATTACTAAAAAACCAAGAGACTGACTAACACAGCTTTTAAGGGTCCTTCAAATTCCTATTAATTTTCTACCTTATCTATATTAAGAAGATAGTCTCATAACAATTCACTGGTTCTTGGCCTTAAATAACTTTTATTTTCTCATGATGCCATGCTATGAAGTCGTTTGGAAAAGCTGATATTAAAATATTAAATCATGTAACCAAATTATTCTAAATGAATTGAAACACTTGCATTGGCTCAATGAAATATGTGTGGGGGAAAAAAAAACATACCTAACTGTTCTTTTGCTCAAAAGTGATATTAATTGTATAGTTTCCTCTGTGAATGATTATGAGTAAGTCACATTACAGCTTATTCGGTCTGCAATTTGAATGAAAACTATTTCATGATCAAGGGTTGTTTGGTTAGTACTAATGACGTGTCTTCACACCCTTCCCATTGCTGGTGCTAGGATGTAAGAATGCAGCTGCCTGAAGCTCATATACTGCTTCTGATTCTCTGAGGATGTTGTTAAGGTTAGTTTGTAGGACTCCATCAACCTTGCCCAAACACTAATGACAGATCTCTCAAACCAAGTCCACAAGAATGCAGGAAACCAGTCATGAGTTACACCAAGTTAACGACAACAGACAACTTGGAGGAAATTAGTTCATGTAAAACATGCTTCATACTTACTCGATGTTGAAAACCACTACAGATCAACTATGGTGACAACAATCAGATCAATAAGAGTAATTTATATTTGTATTACACTCTACCCTACAGAATTTTCCAACAGATACTCTGTTTGTCTCTGAGACAGACAGAACCTTACAAATTACTTGAGATTATTCACTCACTTTCTCACAATTGGAGAGTAGCCACTGGATTTCTCCACTTCAGTAATGTTTACCATGGTACTAAAAACCCAGTAGAGCTTGTTAATAAGATACTGGTAAACGTTAAACCACAAATTAAAAGTTGGCATAACCCAACGAAGTACAATACTGGTGTCTTCTTACAATATCATATATTCCTACTGAGAGAATTCATCAGCTAGTCAAATAACTAGACTGCCTGAACATAGGAAGAGAGAATGATGAACAGTGCCAAATATACTTTTTCCTCTAGACAGAGAGGAGTCAAAACAATGGAATAACATAATCCAACTTGCTTTTTTAATATACAAAATTGATATCAATAAAAAGGCAGTATCAGAGTCCAGAGGAGGCATTCAAAGGGAGGAAAGAGAGTATATGAATGGCACCCTAAGGTTGGATAGGGAAATATTTCCAGAATAAAGGACATTTGAACCAAATTTTAAAGAGTGGGATAGAGTGAGCCAGACAGAGATTTTCAGCACAGGGAATATAATCAACAACAATTTCTAGAAAATTGTGTCAATTCAGCAAAATACAGGTAGGTTGGTATGATTGAATGAAAGAGTGTGTGTGGAAGTGTGGCAAATGTCAGACCTGAAAAGACTGGCCAATGCCTGTTCTCCTTTAAGGAATCTCAAAGCCACTTGTCCTAATAACAAATATTGTAAATTACTACTCACCAATAGTCTCTGATGTTACTGTATCCCCTCATTTAAAGTCAATACACACAAAATAATACAACTGGAGAATCACTGCATAGGTTCTCATTAAATGTGGCAGACTAAATAGCAGATTGAATAAATGAAACCACGCTAAGATTAATGAACACCAAAACGAAACCAAACTCACTACCATTGAGTAGATTACAACTCAGTGACCCTCATTGTGTTTCTAAGGCTGTAAATATTTACAGAGGAAGGTTGCCTAATCTTCCTCCCACAGAGCAGCTGGTGAGTTTTAACCACTGACCTCCTGGTTAGCAGCCAAATGTCTTCTTAACCTATTATGCCACCAGAGCTCCTAAATATAAATGGAATAAAAGGGGATAATTTATGAACAAAAACAGAATGAATCCATGAGAATAACAAGAGTAGAAAAGATAAAACAGCATATAAGGCTGTTAAAATATTAGAAGGAAAGCAAATGGTGGATGACAGCTGATTTAATGAACCTCAGGAAGCTGTGTGACCTGTTGTACCTCAAAATCCCAGAAAGGTATAGAAACTGGAGGCAAAGAACATCTGAGAGAGTGGGTATAAGAGCTGGAACAGAACCATCCCTATGCCTTGGGGGAAAAGAAAAATTTTGCAAGTTTACTATGGAGTACGTGACCCAGAATTCTCTAGAAAGGTATAATGGAGGAAGGACATGAAGTTCCCTAATGCAGAAGGATTATGTGAAGTCCAAATACTGAATAGTGACAGCTCTAGGCTCCCAGAATGGTAGAAGCCAGGCTTATACTCTCAAGCAGGATATGAATGGACTTGTCTCTGGACCAATTATTTGGACCAAGATCTGATATTTAAAGTGATTCTTAAAAGAATGATACGACTTGAGTAGCATGTGCCTGGATCTTAGGCAGAAGTTATAGCTTATGCAGATGCCCAGTTATGAAGGAGTATGGCAAGTCTGAGGAGTGGTGAGAGGTTCAATTTGACAAATGGTTGGAGAGCAGTAAGAAATTATCTCAGGGAGGATGAGATCTACCTGTTAAAAGGACTTATGCAGTATGTTAAGGATGGAATTTCACATTAGATACCAGAGGGGAGTCTCCACAGGACAGTTACATGGTCAGATTTAGATAGACTAATCTGGTTTAGTATTTAAAAAAAAAAATACTTGGTTTGAGGAAGAACATGGTAACCAAGAAACCAGCTATGAGACTATTCCTTGTCTCTATGATAGAAAGTGGAGACTAAGGTAATGATAAAGGGACAGAGAAGACAGTCAGGATTTCACTTAGAACGTAGAAATGACTGAATATGTTTATCAACTGAAATGTAAGGGGATGCAAGGGAAGGAGGCAAGAAACACTTTCATGTTTTAGCTTAGGGAATGGGAATGATGGTGACACTGTTAGTTAAAATAGGGAACACTGCAGAAATAATCACTTTGATAAAAATAATAATAATGCAGTCAATTTTGAACCACATTAGCTTGTTCCCTCTAAGGAGAGATGTCCTATAGATAGCTAGAAAGAAGAGGTTATGGCTCAGGAAAGAGAACCCATCTAGAGGCACAGATTTGAGACTCAGCATCATATCAATAATGAAGCCATGGTAGAAAATGAGGGCACATAGAGAAGGAATGTCAAATACATGCCACCACCATGGAAGGGATTATGAAGCTCTTAGGGCACTTTTTCTTGCTAAGCACAATGTGAGTTCAGGAGCCTTCCCAATATTGCTACCAATATCAATACCATTCAACAAGAGGTGACACTTGAGTTAAAAACCCATTTGTCTTCCGTTATGTAGAGCAAGAGGAGACCACCAAGAATTGGACCCAGAGAAACAGATTCTTAAATATATCTATACCATCAGCATCACACTGTGTGCTGATGTGAGTTTACATGAGAGTCTGGTGTGAGAGTACTATGAATTCATTTAAACCAAATCATTGAACATGTTCACATCAATAGTCTTAGCAAAAGTTCTTTCTCACCTGAACTTCACCTGAATTTCTACTCCTAACTGCTTTCCCACAAGCATTCTTGCCCCTCTGCAATCTGTCCTCCCAACTGCAGAGTAAAATTTCCAAAGCGGAGATCTGATTGTATCATTCCTCACCCTCACCTCTGCTATTAAAACCTCTTCAAAACTTTAACTTGCTCTTAAGATTAACTACCAGTAAAACCTGACTCCTGGTGACCTCATGTGTGTTGGAGTAGAACTGTGCTCCATAGGGTTTCCAGTAGCTGATTTTTCAGAAGTAGATTACCAGGCCTTTCTTGCCTCCAAGTTGCCTCTGGGTTAGCATCTGCGTCACTCAGGGACTTGCTCTTAAGATAGAGATCAAGGTTTTTAACATGGTCTACATAGTGTTTAACCTCATAGTGTTTAACCCTTGATTCTCTAGTCTATTATACCATACACCACCTACACTCACACCCTATTTTCTATACTGCTCCCCTCCACCACAGACTTTTGAAGATGCCACCTGTCCTCCATGAGAGGTTTTACCTCTACCCTTTACCTGGATAATTCGTATTCATCCTTTGAAAAAAACAAAAACCAAACTCACTGCCGTCGAGTTGGATCCAACTCATAGTGACCCCTCCTTGGGTTTCCAAGGCAGTATCACTACGGAAGCAGATTGTTAGGTCTCAGTTTTAATGCCACTTCCTCTAAAAGACCTTTTATGAATACCAGGTCTCAGAGCACTGCGTGTCTTTCCTGCAGAACACTAACCAAGGTTGTGATTTTACATATGTCTGTATGCCCTGTTACTTCAATGCCTCTCTCCTATCAGACATTAAGTCCATGTGTACAGGGTTGTTTCAACCCTGTATCTATCATGTCTGGCACATAATACATACTCAATAAACATGTATTTAGTTAGGATGGCTTTGATGGTATGAATTATGAACTATTTTTACTCCTGGAAAATATACCTATATTAAAAAAAAAAAACCTCACTGTTGTCAAGTCGATTTGACTCGTAGCAACCAGTCCGTGGTTTTCTCAGGCAGTATCTCTATGGATGTAGATTTCCCAGTCTTCCTTCTGAGGAGTGGCTGGTGGATTTGAACTGCAAGCCTTCTAGTTGGCAGTCAAAAGCCTTAGGCACTACGCCACTAAAGCAAAGCCCAGGAAACACACAAACACTTCCTACATATCACCTACATATCCACCCACACTGCTCCAGGCCGTGTAATTCCCACCAGGTTACTTAGACTATAGGAGGCCTTCCTTACCAGGGAAAAAAAATCCCTTCATTAATAGCTCTGTACATGGACTCTGCTTTCTTGCAATCAGACTGTGCCCCTCTGGCAGAAGCAGCCACTGCTATTTATCTGATAAGCCAACTTATATTTAGATGAACCAAACTCACATCCATTGAGTCATTCCACTCATAGGGACCTTTGAATACAGAGTAGAACTGTCCCATAGGGTTTCTAAGGCTGTAATCTTTATGGAAGCAGTCTGTCTCATCTTTCTCCCATAGACTGGCTGGTGGTTCAAAACTGTGATTTTTTTGGTTAGCAGCTGAGTGTTTCAATCACTATGCCACCAGAGCTTCTTTGTGCTGAGATAGCCATGATAAATTACTAGATTGTGTATTTCCTGTGCCATATGCATTTGATGTTTACAAGAGGAAGCCAAAATTACAGTGCTTTCAGCTAATTGACTACTGGTGGAAATTTGTCATTATTCCTCCAAAAAAATGTCACTGGAGGAAACCAACTTAGTAATAAGTTATCCTTCTATTTTACCCACATATATGTATCCACCGTTTCAAACATACACTAAGGAGACAAGAAATAATGACAGATAAGAATGAATACTAGTTTCCAGAATTCTATATAATTCAGTAACTGCATTGATATAGTTCCTGAATATGGTACTTTCAAAAAATTTACAATCTGGCAGGCTCAGCAAAGCGTGAGTCATGAAGTCAAAGGCTCTATGATTTACGTAGCACTAGAACACAAACTCCATGAGGGAAAGGACCTCTTTTAGACAATTACAAACTCAGAGTCCTAAGCTCAATTAATATTTGGTGGTGGTTCAAACCCACCAGCCACTCCTCAGAAGGAAGGTTGGGCAATCTAATTCTGTAGTGATACTACCTCAGAAACCCAAGGAGGGGTCACTGTGAGTCAGATCTGACTCGACAGCAGTGAGTTCGGTTTTGAATTTGGAGAACAAAAACTCCATGAAAGGAAAGACCTCTTATTGGCGATTGTAAACTCAAAGTCCTAAGCTCAATTATTATTTGGTGGATGAATGGATACTAGCTATATACACTTGAAAAAAACAAAATGTGTCTTATCCCAGGTTTTCATGTACAAAATTGGAATGACAGTATTCGCTTTTATAAGGTTTTTATGGTTTAAATTAAGTGACAAATGGAGAAGCCCCTAATAAGTTTTTAGGAAACAGTGATTTTTCTTTTTTTTTTTTTTTTAATTAGGAAGGCCATACTAATTTTGATGACCAGTACCAAGTAATTGTGATGACAGAAACAAAAGATGGAATGGAAGGAGAACATAGTCAACTTTCAAGCATTCATACCAAAAATAGGTTCCTTTGGCACAGAGAGCTTCCAACACAAAGATAATTCAGACCCCACATGTAAGTACATAGACATGGAAAGGAAAAACTGAAAGCAGAACAGCAGGCTTGAAACAAATGAATGGAAAGGAACCTCAGATGCTCTATTTCAAAAGAACCATGCCTTCTCTGAATAGCTAACCAGGGAAGTAGTAAGAGAGTAAATGGTCTTAAACTTACTCCAGAAATCACACAATAATTTCAATACAACGATTTAGTATCACATCATATTTGATCGTTAAAATGTATATGATAACACAATATTGCCAAGTACCAAAACATTGTTTTTTCTCCAGCCCTTACAATGTTACAAGTCATTAATTAATTCTGTGTCCTACTTATCCTTAAAATAGTTCTAATCAAGTAAAGACTTATTTAAGACTAGTAAATATGAAATATGAAGGATAGCAATGAAATGAAAAGTATTCTCCAGGGCTTTGACTAACTTTAAGATATGCCTCAGTTTCTACTATATGCCGTAGTATCCCTTCCTATTAAAGGCCCTGTCCTAGTTACCTAGTGCCACTCTGACAAAAATATACCATAAATGAGATGGCCTTAACAAACAGGAGTTTATTCTCTCACAGTTTGGAGGCATTAAGTCCAAGTTCAAAGTGCCAGGCTCTAGGGGCTGTGTGAAAGCCCCTCGACCTTGGGCTTCAGTTCTACTTCTTAATCCTGGTCCACTGAAGCTAGACACATCTCTTCACTCAGGCAGCTACTGGTTGGTAAGGCTGACAAGCCCAAGGTCAACAAACAAAATGGCAGGCCATTAATTCAAATCCATTGAAAATCCCGAGGTCAGCAGAGCATGGCAGGCTGCTGAACAATGACACGGCTACATGCAGGGTACAAGCGTGCCATAAACTAGAGACTGTCCCCAAGGCTTCTCCTTATATACAGGAAGCAGACCACATTCCCTAAGGCAGCTACTCAGCTGCTCACAGTAAATTCCACCATGGAATTGATTACCATTCTCATCATGGGGAATACTACATCCAGCTGCCCAGACACTCAACCAGCCCCCACCAAGTTGACACACAAACTTAACTACCACAGGCCCAAACAAGTAAGAATGCATTTTCAAGACAATTTAATAGTCATTTATTGATTATTTAGAGTTTTTATTGACTATCTGTTCTATGTTGTTGTTGTTAATTGCGGTCAAGTCGTATCCAACTCATAGAGACCCCTCCTTGGGTTTCCGAGGCAGTATCACTACAGAAGTAGATTGCCCAACCTTCCTTCCGAGGATTGGCTGGTGTGTTTGAACTGGTTAGCAGTCAAGTGCCTTAGGCACTACGCTACCAGAGCTACTATGTGTTCTATACTTAGTTGTTGTTGTTGTTATGTGCCGTCGAATCGGCCCCGACTCATAGCGACCCCTCCTTGGGTTTCCGAGGCAGTATCACTACGGAAGTAGATTGCCCCATCTTCCTTCCGAAGAGTGGCTGGTGGGTTTGAACCTCCAGCCTTCTGGTTAGCAGTCAAGTGCCTTAGACACTATGCTATCTATACTTAGTACCATTACTGAATCATGTAACTTTGTTTGAACCATGATTTTATGTAATTGAATGCCTTATACCATGTTCTAACATAAAAATATTTTAAATTGTTTCTCCTATAGGAGTGAAGAGGAAAAAAAGTATGCTGAGTTATTATCTTCTTTCTACTTGTCCACTTTGGGAATGTGTGAAATATTGAGCCAGAACTTGATGTTGCAGTAATTGTCCTCCAGAGAGTTATCTCCCAAATGACAGAAGATTCTTCATGTGAATAACAAACCTGATTAGTACCAGAATCAAACTTGTGATAAGTCATTAAGCCTTAATATTGGTAACAATAAAACATGTAGCCAGCCAGTTCTCATCTTGAAAACTGAGAACCTTAACTACCTGAAGGAATATTTTTTGGTATTGTACCCACTGTTTGACCTTTCAGTCTTCCTTCCAGTTCTTTAATAATAACCTACAGACAGAACATGACAAACAAAGCAGTTGGCTATAAGGGCTATCATAAACCACATCGTTTTGACCATTCAACAAACATTAATTAAGCACCATTAATTCGCCATGTCCAGGAATTCAGCTAGAACGGAGATGAATAAGATAAGATCTTGTAAAGTTGACAACATATGGCAACAGTTGCTCTATGGCATGCAAAGTGTGATCACTGTAGAATAAGGAGAATAGAAGCGTGGGGAACTAGTGAAGGTCAGGAAAGTTTTATAGAAGTATTGACTATTGAGCTGAATATTAAAGAATCAATAGAACATTTTTCAGATGCCCAGGTGATAAGCAGCAAGAAAAGTGTCAAACACATGAATTGAGATGAGCAAACTGTTTTGGGAAAAATGAGACATCTGTTCCAACAGGTATAGTTAAGGAAGATAGGCAATATGACTAGAAAGGTAAATTAAGGTCAAATCATTAATGTCCTTTATTAAATCATAAATATTTATTGATCACATTCTATGTGCTAGAAATTATCCTAGGTAATATGTTCACCACAGTGAAATTTATGTACAAAATCCCTGTTCTAGATTCTAGTATATGTCAAACTGAGGAATTTGGACCTTACTCAAAAAGCAGCACAGTTAAGCAGGGAAAGTGGCATGAATAGATATTAAAATGTAGTAAGTCTTTTGACAGTGTGAGAACAGACTGGAACATGCCAAATGAGTCCTATTTCTGCTATGTCTTCCATGAAATATATATGGTCATTTCATATATGTATCTTCATTAGGAATTTATAGAGAATTTTTACTACAGAATATAATTATTACTTGGCTAAGTAAGTTTTCACCCAAAAAAAAAACTTCTACATCCAAAAAAAATTAGGGGAGGGGGAGGGGGTTCTATCTCATAAGCTGCTCTCAGTCATCCTGACTCATTTCCTGGACTTTTAGTTGCTCCAAGGGAACTTCATTTTGTCTGAGAGATATGAGATAATACCAAGCAGACTAAAGTCAACTATAATGTCTCAGTGCATTCTCAATTTTCATAGGTACAAAAAGGACAAGGAGGAGGCCACGTGTTCTGACCTCCTTTAAATGCACAAAAGGAAGACAGAATCACCGTCAGTAACTCAAGCCCTATTCCTGCAAGGCCAGACATGCTGCCTCCCTCCAGCCCTTTCACCAACCATTCCTCCCAAAGCACCCCCCACCTCTCTCCTGGGTTTGATAATTCACTGCAGTGGCCACACAAAACTCACAGATTACGGGGTTTATTAGGGAAGCACCAGGCTACAATTCCAGTTCAGGAAAAATGCTTCTCTCTCCTAACAGTTTCTCACAGTCTCTCTCCCAACACTGAGTGTCCCTCAGTGTCTCACTCAGTAATGATGTCTCTTTCAGGAGCATGTGTCTCTTTCAGCAGCACGTTTTCCTCAACCAGCAGTCAGAGAGAGACTTCTGCCTCTAGGAGGCCTCCTTTTGAGCCTGGCAAGGTGGCCAAACTAACCAATCATAACATCATTATTCTGAGCACCTGAGAGAGAGCAGGAACCTCCCAGAACATTGCTTTGTGTCGCACCCAACAGAAATATCCTAGGTGGATAACTTTTACAATCAGGAGCTCCTCAGTTGCTCATAGAAAATTCCACCACAGAGTTTATAAAGACTTATGACTAGAAAAGCTACACTAAGTAATTTACTACACCACAATAGGACTTGCAAAGAAATTGTTAAGCCAACACTCCTGGACCTTTGAAAAAGTGTACTAGATAAATTGGTCTTATTCCTGCAACCCATCTTTCCCAAGATAGTCAAGACTTCCAGGATCTATGTTCCAAACTTAACCATCCATTCTGTTTATATCCCAGCATCTCAAGAATTGCCCAAAGCCCTGGAGTTCATGTGTGAGGGCCTCAAAAACTTATTATTTTTAATATGGTACATAACACATTTACATCTGTTAGTTCATTTAAATACCACAACCACAGAAAAAAGGCATATTAGATGTAATCATGCCCATTTTAAAGATGGAGAAACTAAAACCAAGAAACATGAAGACTTTGACCCAATGGTATGTGAGAACTAGAACCCACAGCTAATGATTCCTAGACCATGTTCTTTGCTCTGCCTTCATGTAGTCTCTTCATACATCAATCATTGTCTCTCTCATATTTTGCTTACTAATCTATGTAACAACTCTTTGGTCTCTTAATAATGGGGTTACTGGATCAATAGTACTTCTATTTCCAGCTTTTTAAATTTCCATACCTATTTCCACAGTGGTTGTATCATTTTACAATCCCTCCAGCAGTGTATGAGAGTCCTAATCTCTCTACATCCTCTCTAGCATTTGTTATTTTCTGTCTTGTTGAATTTTGCCATTAGTGCTGGGGTGAGATAGTATCTCATTGTTATTTTGATTTGCATCTCTCTAATAGCTAATGATCCTGAACATTTCTTCATGTGTTTGCTGGCTGCCTGAATATCTTCTTTGGTAAAGTGTCTGTTCATGTCTTCTGCCCATTTTTTAAATGGATTTTTTGTCGTTGAGGTATTGGAGTTTTCTATAAATTTGAGAGATAAGTCCCTTGTCATATGTCATTGCCAAATATTTTTTCCCAATCTGTAGGTTCTCTTTTGACTGTTCTGGAGAAGTCTTTAGATGCACATGAAAAGTTAATTTTTAGAAGGTCCCAATCATCTAGTTTATCTCCTACTGTTTGTGCATTGTGAGTTATGTTTGATAGTCTATTTCTGCCATAAATTAGGGCCCTTAAGTTTGCCCCTCTTTTTTCTTTGATAAACTTTATAGTTTCCTTGCTCTCTAAAAGTTAATAAATAACATCTTGTTTGTTAATGCAACCATCCTGAAGCAATCACTATTGTTTTCTAAAGTTCAGATAAAGCCATCCATGTTGACCACCAAATAAAATCTATTTTTTTTAATGATTCCCTTCATCCTCCTTTTGAAGCTTCCCGACATTGCAGAGAAGTTGAACTCTAGTCAACCCACATTGACCCAACATAGAATTCAAGTTATTTTTAGATAAAGACTGACATATTCAGGCAGCAAAGAGAGCCAGAGAGATGCCAAGCCCAGCATTCACCCTAGAAATGAACAAAAATGTGAAGCAAGTTGGTCCGTTCAATGTCCCTTCAGATTTATAATAAATTGTCTGAGAGAACTTGGTTAATTAGCAATGATGCTATGCCAGGAATGCTATGCCTTGGCCAATCCTGGAGTTGACTCTGCTAAGCCTGAGCCACCTGATGTTTCTCAAAAATATAACTTTCACATGAAGTCCACAGAGCTCAACCACTGCTGCCAAGAACAAGGCTTAGAGAGCACATTGGCAAGCCTGGCACTTGTTCCCACTATGCAGTCACATGAGGTGAGAGACAGCATGTGATTGAGGGAAAAATCTTCTGGCTGGGAGTCAGAAAACCTAGATTCCTTACCACCATGAGCCATATGACTTTGAGAAAATCATAGTGTCTAAGGCACTTGACTGCTAACCAGAAGGCTGGCGGTTCAAACCCACCAGCTACTCCTCGGAAGGAAGGTTGGGCAATCTACTTCCACAGTGATAATGCCTCAGAAACCCAAGGAGGGGTCATTATGAGTCGGGTCTGACTCTACGGCACATAAGACAACAAACAGACATGGAGTATGCAGCCTTGGCTGTCAACATTTCAGGGATTGCCTCAGACATAGAAATTCCCCCTCACTCTTTATGTATTCACCCATTACTGTGTATGAACTAAAAGAACTGGAAATTTTAAGCAATGCAAAATATCTCTGACAAGCCTTTTCAACTCTAGAGCACCACTATGGGGTTAGCTGTTATTGCCAGTTTGGGCCTACATCACATCTTGATGTCTCCCCTCGTCCAACCATGTTTCTTCTGCCTCCCTTCCTTGGTTTTGAACCCCAAAGAAACTTATTAACTCACATCCTGAATACTAAGTACTTTCTCTGAGTCTGCCTCTTGGAGAACCCAACATGCAATGCCAACAAATAAAATTCATTGACACAATTAATGAACTCCAACAAAATGACATCTCAAATAAGAATCCTCTGAAAATAAAGCTCATTTAGGGAGGTTAAGAGATCTTCACAAACTATGCAAAGCAACATTAGTGTTGAAGGGTTAAATGAAAGACAAGAACACAATAATAATCCAAATAAAATACAGCCTTCTGTTTTCATTTCTTCACAATTGAATGGAAAGAGAACATAGGCACCACTGTGAAGTGAGTTAAGTTTTTCTTCTCCCTCAGCAGCTTCACTATTCTATGTGGTCCCATACTACCTACAATGTCTTATGCCTACCTGTCCTCTAACTCCCACTTGGATATCAATGGCAAAAAAAAAAAAAAAAAAAGATGATAAAAATATGGAACTGCCTCAGCCATGTGATTGAAATTATGTCCCTTAGTTGGCTGATTATTATATTGGACCCTGTGGTAAGCACCCAGATCCTCCTTCACAACTTAAGGACTTACTCCCCAGCTGTTGCAAGTGTTACCAGCTGACATTCCTCAGCTATCAACTCTCTCCAGCAATTGCCCCCAGCTGAAGATCCTGTAAAATGACTGCTTAGTGCACGGTTTAATGGCTCCTTCACATCAACTCAAGACAACTCTGAAAGACCATTCCAACCTCTTAGCAACCTGTGAAGTTGGCTGAACCATCTGGAGCCTGTATCACAAACAGCTTCTCCCTCTGCTCACCCATTCTTCCTATCCTTCCCCCTAAAGATACTTCCTAATAATTTCCCACATGATTATCTCCGACCCAGGCTCTTGTTGGTTGGCAATGTGAACTTCATCATTGGTGTTGTATCCCGATAGCTATAGGCCCTTCAAACCCTCCTTCCTATCTAACATAACCAGAAGGATCCAGAATAATATCCAGGTCATTGGAAAGATTGATGACAGCTTTGTTTTCAGAGGATTTAACTGGGTCCTAAGGGAACCAGTTTTAGGTGGACAGTTCAATTATTAAAATTTTTACCAGTGGCAACCTGGGATAGTATATCAACGAAAAGAAATGCACTGTTGTTGTTGTTACGTGCCTTTGAGTCAGACCCACTTCATAGTGACCCCTCCTTCCGAGGCAGTATCACTAGCAGGTACTATGTATTAGGACTTTGAGAATCTGAGGGAAATAGAAATTTTAAGTAAAGGTGAATTAGATGGCAGTTTCTGGAGACAACCGATGCTCTGAAGAAAAAGATAATGAAAGGCTGATGTTATAAATCATCAATTAAAAGATAAATGTGAAACAAAATTAGAGGACTCAGGCTTCCAAATTTCAAAATGTACTACAAATCCATAGTAATCAAGACAGTGTGATACTATCACAAAGATCAATGGAATAGAAATCAAAGTCAAGAAATAAACCCATATATCCATGGACAATTTATTTTCAACAAAGGTGCAAAGACAATTCAATGGGGAAAAGATTGTCATTTAAACAAATAGTGCTGAATGAACAGGATATCCATGTGCAAAGAATAAAGTTGGACTCCTACCTCACACCACACATGAAAATTAACACAAAATTGACCAAAGATCTAAATGGAAGAGCTAAAAGCTTTTAGAGGAACATATAGACTTAAATCTTATGACTTTGAATTAGACAATCATTTCTTGGATATGAACCCAAAAATACAAGAAACAAAGAAAATAGATAAATTGGACATTATCAAAATTTAAGATTCTTGCACTTTGAAGGCCACCATCAAGAAAGTGAAAAGACAACCCATGGAATGGGAGAAAATATTTGTAAATCATACATAAATCTATGAAGGGACTTGTATTCAAAATATATAAAGAACTCTTACAACTCAACAAAAAATAAATAAACCAGTTGAAAAATTGATAAAGAGATGAAATAAGTATTTCTCCAGAGAAGATACACATATCATCAATAAGCACTGAAAAGATGTTCAACATCAGTCATTAATGGAATGGAAAAAAAATCACAATACTCATATGACTTCATATTCATTAGGACGGCTGTAATAAAAACAATGGACAATAACAAATGTAGTTACAAGATGAAAAAATGGGAAACTAAATGCAATGCTGGTGGGAATGTAAGATGGTAGAGCTACTTTAGAAGAGTTCAGAAAGTTAAACATAGAGCTACCATATGACCTAGCAATTCCACTCGTAAGTATATACTCAAAAGAATTGAAAACACATTTCCATACAAAAACTTGTACAATTTATTCATAGCAGCATTATTCATAATAGCCAAAAAGTGGAAATAATCTATCTGTGCACCAGCTGATGAATGGGCAAACAATATATAGCATATCCATTCAATGGAATATTATTCTACCACAAAAGGAATGAAGTATTGGTACATGCTACAATATGGATGAAACTTCAAAACATCATACTAAGTAAAAGAAGCCAGATACAAAAGGCCTCATATTATATTATTTCATTTATTTGAAATATCCAGAACAGGCAAATTCATATAGACAGAAAGTAGATTAGTGATTTCCGGGGACTGTGGGGAATGATGCTAATGGATATGTGCTTTCTTTTTAGGGTGATGAAAATGATCTGCAGTTAAATAGTAGTGTTGGTTGCAAAACTTTGTGAATATACGAAAACTTTTGAATTGTACATTTTAAAAATGTGAAATTTATGGCATGTGAGTTCTATTTCAAGTTAAAAAAAATCTATGGTGTGTGGTGGGGGAAGTGGGAAATTAATGTTTCCATTTGTCAGCATATATAGAAAATCTTATTTTCTGAAGCTGGAGAGCAGAGTTCCAAGAAAGTTAAATCTCAACCAAGGAAGATCTACTATGCCGAGGTCAAGCTCTTGATTTGGGAAAGAATGGGACCTTAAGATATGGGATGAGAGACATGACGGTTGGTACATTATAAATCCTGGGGTCTTGAAATTTTCTGAGTCCTCCAAGCCCACAGAACTGGTCTACTCTGCCCTGCTCAGGAAAAATACTTAAAGACAATGTAGCGGCTCTTTCCTGCAAGTAAACAAACACCCCACTCTCCAGATTTCTCCCCATTTCACTAGCCAGGAAGTCAACAGCTAAGGTTAAGTCACAGCATTACTCTGCCAGGCAAGAGCTAAGCCTGGTAAAGGAAGAAAGGAATTACATTCCCAAGGAACTGCAGGATTTAGCCTACTTTTACAGACAAAAGCAAGACAATTAATATAGGAATCAAAGGAGGTGGGGTCAAAACTTAGGGAAAAGTTTATCAACACTTGCATGTTTTAAGGATATTTCCTTAAGCCAATTTACAGTCATTTACTTGAGCAGTAAGATCAAAGATAAGGACATTGAGGGTCGTGACCCCAATAAAAAGGCACAATCTGTTTCCCTATTTTCAGACTCAAACGCCATTAATTGAAGGGGAGCTGGATACCCAGGATGAATGAATTAGTATCCTGGTAATACCCTTGGACATGGTATCAATATGCTGCTAGCATGACTCACAGAGCTAACAGAAAGTCATGGTCCACACTCAGTAAAGTAGAATTTTCATGGCAGACAGTGGAAAGGGACCACATGGCTCAGAGAAGTGAGCATGCTAGAATGGATAAGCTATAAGCCACAAAATATACCAGATAGCTATGCTCCATGGAAGGATCTGGGCATTACTCTATTTCCCAAAGCAATAAAACATGCGTTGTTGAGAAAGGCACCAGCATGAGTGGTGGCACTGATGTATAGGTAAAAGATATGTTACAAAGCGGACTCATTCATAGCACTGAAACTGATATCATCCCAACAGCAGAGGCCAGGTGGCAATGTTTCCCCATCAAAGGTAAGCTAGGGTGCAATTATCATAATCAGCTAAGGGGACAAATACAAGCTATGGAGGTGATCAGTAGAACATTGCTTCCTTTGGAACAAAGAGGAAGGGAATCCAAAAATATTGTTCAATCTATGTAACCAAAAGAAATAGGATGAAAGATAAGCACACTGAGAGTAGTAACATCAATGAAAAGGCAAAATCCCTTTCCCTTTTTTCAGACTCCAAATCTATTCATTGAAGGAAAAGCTGGATACCCAGGACGAAGGACCCTGTAAAACCATGACAAATGTAAATCGTGATGATTCACCCAGTCTTTTCACTAGGGAGCTTCAGCCATTTATTTAGGCAATCATGTAATGAAGAAAGGGAAACATACAGTCATTTTGAGGGCTGTGGAACACACAGTCTGAGATGACACTGGTACCCAGGAAACCACATCATTATTACCCCATGTCAGAGATGACATCTGAAGCCAGTCAGGTAATAAATAGAGGCCTGGTCCATTCTAGTTCATAAAGTTTCACTGGGTGCATGGACTACACAGTGATTATTTCCTTGGTCCCCAAATGTATATAAAAATAAATATCTGGTAAAAGCCTAACATTAGTCCTTGGCCTGAGGAGTAAGTCCAAGTGTAATGCCTCTGAAGCAACACACACACACACACACACACACAGGCTGAGATGGTAAATAAAAACAGTATACATCCCTGGGAGAATGACAGCTTAATTCCATTCCTAAAATACTACAGGAATGACTGTTAATATCATATCTCCATTTAATACACTAATCTAGTTCTCACAAATGTCAGATAGATCTCAGAGATTGGCAAATTGAACCAAATAGTAGCAGGACGAATTGCAGGACAGATCACTATTGCAAATATAGATCACTATACCTCAGGCCCATCGTATGTAGCCATTTATCTGATGAATATGTTCTTTTCCATTCTTATCTGAAAGAACAATCAGAATTTCTCATTCACTAGGAACGGGTAACAGTATATTCAGAGCTAGGTGAAAACAATACATCAAGGATTGGGCACGAGTAAGACTAGTAGACACATTACTGGTACCCAGGCCCCTTGCCATCTACTGCTGTTTGGAACTTCAGTTTAATGCTGTGTCTTCATGGGTCATCCCTTATAATCAGTAACTGAACAAAACTTAACCTTGGTTCAAAGATGGTCAACTCAGCATGTGGGAGCAAGTAATACAGATTTCAGAAACAAGTAATAGACTGCAGCTGCATAATAGGGTGAACCTAAAAGACAGCAGTAGGGAAATTCTGCCAATAAATAGAACTTCAGGCAGTGCATACAGTCATACACTTTGTGTGAAAAGAGAAATGGGCAGTGAAAAATGGCTTGGTCAGTTGTTAAACAGGCTGAAAGCAGAAAAACTGAAGGATGGAGAACAGGTAATAAGGGGATATGGGAATGGGCATGAAATGTATCTTTGCATTATGTGCTCTACAGAGAGCATCCAACACATTAAGAGACAATTCAATAACCAAGTAGAGAAAATGAGTCAACCATCTGCTATCAACCAGCCTCAGTCACTGGCTACCTTAGTGCTGGATTATGGGTGCTTGAATGAAATAGACAAGATGGTAGAGATGGAGACTTTGAAGGACCCAGAAGCATGGCTTCTACTCTCCAAGGCTGAATACTGCGGAATGTCCAAACTTCCACCAGTAATGAACCCCATTTCTCAGAGACACCAGCCAGGCATTTGGTAGCAAATTGACTACAACGAACCCCTTCCTATGTGTAAGTCTTCCTTCCAATGTGGCAGTGATTAATCGTGACTGGAATAGACATTTTGGTTTGACTTACTAAGGGTATCGGTTTGACTTTATGCCCAGAGGTTTATGATAGTTTTCAGAGTATGCTTGCAGCAGACCAAGTTTTTAAAGAAAACAAGAGTGGCAGTGGAATCCACCATACCACCACATACATATCACCCAGAAGCTGCCAGCCTAATAGAGCAACAGAACAGGCCATTCAAACCACAGCTAAGTTGTCATTTCAGAGACAACACCCTGGAAAGGTGAGGTGCTATTTGTAAGGAAAAAATGTATAGTCTAAGTCAGTGACCATTAAAAGGTGTTGTGTCTCCAAAAAGTAGAACACATGAATCTCGAAACCAAAGGCTTGAAATAGGAGTGGATCCACTCACCCTCACTCCCAAAAACCTACATAAGGAATGTGTACTTCTTATCCTTGAAACACTGGTTTCTGTAGGTTTAGAAGTCCTGGTTTCCACAGGAGACACAGCAACATTTAATATACAGCTGACATCCAGATATTTTGAGGTCCTTGTGCTAAGGAGCTCTGGTGGCACAGTGCCTAAGGCATTTGACTGCTAACTGGAAGGCTGGCTGTTCAAACTCACCAGCCACTCCTCAGAAGGACAATTGGGTAATCTACCTTCATAAAACGTGGTATCAGGATTGGAGGAAGAATCATTAACAACCTGAGATATGCAGACGATACAACTTTGCTTGCTGAAAGTGAGGATGACTTAAGGCACCTACTGATGAAGGTTGAAGAATACAGTCTGCAGTATGGATTACATCTCAACATAAAGAAAACAAAAATCCTCACCACTGGACTGATGAGCAGCATCACAATCAATGGAAAGAAGATTGAGGTTGTCAAGGAATTCACGTTGCTTGGTTCTACAATCGATGTCAACGGAAGCAGCAGTCAGGACATTAGACGTCGTGTAGCATTGGGAAAGTCAACTGCGAAGGAACTGTTTCAAGTGCTGAGGAGCAAGGATATCTCCTTGAGGACTAAGGTGCGCCTGACACAAGCCATGATATTTCCAATCGCCTGGTATGCATGTGAGAGCTGGACAATGAATAAGGAAGACCGAAGAAGAGTTGATGCTTTTGAGTTGTGGTGCTGGCGGAGAATGCTGAAAGTACCATGGACTGCTAAAAGAACTAACAGATCTGTCCTGGAGGAAGTGCAGCCAGAATGCTCCTTGGAAGCAAGAATGGCCAGACTTCGTCTCACCTATTTTGGTCATGTTGTCAGAAGGGACCATTCCCTGGAGAAGGATGTCATGCTTGGTAGGGTGGAGGGTCGACGAAAGAGGGGGAGGCCTTCAAGGAGATGGATTGATACGGTGGCTGCGATGATGGGCTCAAGTATAGCAGGGATTGTGGGGCTGGCGTGGGATCGGGCAGTGTTTCGTTCTGCTGTGCATGGGGTCACTATGAGTCGGAAACGACTCAGCGGCACTTAACAACAACAACAACACCTTCATAGTGATACTGCCTCGGAAACCCAAGGAGGGGTCGCTATGAGTCAGATCCCACTCAACAGCAGTGCACTGTGCGGCATTGCACCAAGGAAGCAGTATGCAAAAGAGCAGTCATCATTCTGTCAAGAATAATTGATCCTGATCATCAAGATCAGTAAATAGAACTTCATCAAGATCAGGATCAATTACCACTCAAGCCCAACTCAGTAGCAGTTCCTCCCACTAACTTTCCTCTTGCAAGTTTCCCCCATGGAAAACAGACCAGTGAAGTCCTGGAGAAGCTGTTCCCAAAACTTATACAGAAAATGTAGATCTGAGTAACTCAAGAGATGGTCTGTAGTGAATGCTGTGATGTGGAGCCCACAACCCCTTCAAGATGCAAAGTTTATTTTCCATGTAGAAACATTGCCAGCCAACAGCCCTCAGCTCTCTGGCCTTTCCAGAAATTGCCTCAGCTGAAGAGAGTCCTTGCCCAAGATAATTCCCCCTTTATGAGGGACCAATGTCATATCCAGTAAGTTAGGTAAGATTGGGCTCTTTTGTGCTTAATTACTAATCGGCACATAACAACATAACATAGTGAACAATTTCACTTTTAAAATGCATTTTATTGAAATGTAATTTATGTTCAGTGAAATACACAAAACTAAAGCGACATGGGTCAATGCATTTTTTTTTTGCAGTGTTCCCTCACCTCCCCTCCCACCCCTAGTAACCAACAAAGTTCCCTTCCATATATAAACCTTTGACTTTTTACAATAATAAATTAATACTATATTTGTCCATCTGTAATTGACTTCTTTCACTCAGTGTAATGTCTTCCAAGTTCATCCATGTTATGCGGTGTTTTGCAGATTCTACCTTATTCTTTAGGGTTGCATAGAATTCCATTGTGTGTATGTACCATAATTTGGTTATCCATTCTTCTGTTGATGTGTGTGTAGGTTGTTTCCATCTTTTTGCTATTGTAAATAGTGCTGCAATGAACATGGTGTACATATATCTGTTCTTGTCCTGGCTCTCACTTCTTTAGGATATATGTCTAGTAAAGGGATTGCTGGGTCAAAAGTATTTCTAATTCCAACTTTTTAAGACATCGCCGTACTGCTTTCCACAGTGGTTGTATCATTCCACAGTCCACCAGCAGTGTTTGAGAGTCCCAATCTCTCCACATCCTCTCCAGCGTCTGCCATTTTCTGTCTTGTTGAACCTTGCCATTAATGCTGGGGTGAGATGGTATCTCATTGTTGTTTTGATTTGCATCTCTCTGATGGCTAATAATCATGAGCATTTCTTACGTATTTGCTGGCAGCCAGAACATCCTCCTTGGTGAAGTGTCCATTCATGTCTTCTACCCATTTTTCAATTGGATTGTTAATCTTTTTGTTGTTGAGGTGTTGGAGTTTCCTATAAATTTTAGAAATAAGTCCCTTGTCAAATATGTAATTATCGACAAGTATGAATTTGTTGCTGTCATTTTGTTGTGTGCTTTTTTGTGGTGTTGATTTCTTTGTTCCATATAATTTTCTGTGGTGAGCTCATTTTGTTTATGAATCGTGTTATCACTTCCTTCACTGCTATTGTTTTAGTATTTGCTAAATATTTGTATGGGAGCTCTGGTAGCGTAGTGCCTAAGGCACTTGACTGCTAACCAGAAGCCTGGTGGTTCAAATCATCCAGCCACTCCTCGGAAGGAAGATGGGGCAATCTACTTCTGAAGTGATACTGCCTCGGAAACCCAAGGAGGGGTCGCTATGAGTCGGGTCCGACTCGACGGCACACAACAACAACAAGTATTTGTATTGGTCCTCTTTTTCATTTTGATGTGAAGGTTTATTGTTTTTCTTTAAGGTTACCCTCATTTCACATTTTTTAACCACATTAAAGATTCTGCCTCTAGGTACAGCTGGCTTCTGTCTCTTTCCCAACCCTGCAGTACCCTCCTACATAATCAAAACTCTTTTCAAATTTACAATCCCTAACAGAACAGAGTACTCAGTAAGCAAGGTAAGCCCAGGCTTACTTGTGCTTACTTACTAAACTGTAGTGAACAATTTCACATGAAACTGTTCACTACAGTTTAGCAAATAAGCACAAGAAAGCCCAGGTTTACCTTGCTAACTGGGTAATCCACTCCTACCTGGCCTCCTCATTCTCAACACCAGACAACTCTGCAGGACAGCCATCGGTGAGAACTGCTGTAGTCTTTGTTGAGACTGCAATAAAGCCTAATTGTCTTTTTGCACATTTCTGCTGCCTTTTCTTCCCCTACAGGTGTTGATCCTGAGAACCCACCCCAATAAACATTCTGCATGCAAATTTCTACCTCAAAATTTGCATTCTGAGCTACCTGACCTGCAACATTTTAATTAAACCCTAATGAAATACCATTTCAGACAACTCTGCAATTTAAGCTTCTTGTCTATAAATAAACGTTATTTCAGTTCAACTCTTAGTCCTGCTAAACTATCTTTTAATCAACAACTTATTATCAAACATGCCCAGAAAAAATTAAAGAATTCTTCCTACATTGTTCAAACCTCCAAACACCTACTTATACTATCATTAGTCTCAATACATGAAATCCCTTGACTAGAATCAAAGCTAAAGATTATTTCCCTTAGCCTGCCTCCTCCCACTCCTAAATTTCTTCATGTGCTCGAACATAGTTCACTTCTCCTTTCTTCCTCCTTGGGTAATAAAGTGTATCTCTCTATTTAAAAAAAAAAAAAACTCACTGCTGTCAACTTGGATTCAACTCCCTGGGTTTCCGATGCAGTATCACTACAGAAGTAGATTGCTGTATACTGTGGTTAATTCTTACTACTTAATTCTTCACTCTGTGGTTTCCAGACTTCTCCAAAACAATGTTCCATCAGGTCTTTAATCTCTCCATCTCCAAATATCCTTTCTTCTAGCTTATTAATATCTAAAATATCATTCAAAGTTTTTAATCTCTCCATATAAAAGGATTTTTTTTCCTTTTAGTCTATAAATACCAATGCTCTTGAAAAAACATAAACAAAACCTTGAGTTCTATATTTTTCCTAACACACTATATCTTGTTTCTCTTCTATTCCTCACCACCAAACAAGGTAGAGAAGTCTATAATCACTGTATCTACTTTATTTTGAGTCTATACTTATAAACCATAATCTGGAGTCTATAAATGTCTACAGAAATACCTCTGAAAAGTCACCAGTGACTTCCTAATAGTCAATTCCAATGACTATTCTTCCAAGTTGTTACCAAAAAACAAACCAAACACACTGCCATGGAATCAGATCCGACTCATAGCAACCCCTCCTTGAGTTTCCGAGGCAGTATCACTACGGAAGTAGATGGCCCAATCTCCCTTCTGTGGAGTGGCTAGTGGGTTTGAACCACCAGCCTCCTGGTTAGCAGTCAAATGCCTTAGGCACTATGCCACCAGAGTTCCTTTCCTAGTTGTTATCTTTCTCAAACACTCAGTAATATACCACATTACTTGGCCTTGTCTTAGTCTTGAAAATCTTTCTTCATTACATTTTCTAAAAAGTTGCACTGCCCACATTGTCTATCAAACCCCTTAGCCACAATTTCCCAGTTTCTAGGAGGGGTTGCTATGACAGTGGGTTGTGGGTGAGGGCAATGAGTTTTGAGTGCAGTGTGTTTTGAGTTTTTACCTACCCATTGTGAGGCACTGGTGGTTCAGTGGTGAGTTTTGACGTAGAACTGAACTTACCCCTTTGGCTCAATTTTCAGCCCAATGACAGACAGTTCTACAAGGAAAACAATAAAACTAGGGAGGGTAGTTACTCCTTAGAAAGATAACCATTTGAGATCAAAAGGGCAGCACTTGCCCAAGGAGAAAGTTCTGAAGGCTGGAAGAGTTAGGTAAACAGAAAGGATCAAAATAAGAAATACAACAAAGAAGTGGGAGGAATGATGTTACATTTGAGGGAAATGCAATCAATGACATCAAACAAAATGTTATGAATTGTTTAATGGAAAATTGATGTTACTGTAAACTTTTACCCAACCCAAATAAAATAAAAAGTTAAAATTAAAAAAAAAAAAGAAATTGTTAAATAATCCTCAAAAAAAATAATAAAGTGTATTATTTATTAACACATTGCCTGAAAGCATTTTGTTCAAAATTTCTAACTCAATATGCATAAACAAAATTTTCCCACAATTTTTTTTTGTTATTTTCATTGGATTTTATATTAAGGTTATTCTTTTTTTCTACGGTCTGGAAAATTGTATAGAACATTACAATTACCTGCTTCATAAAAATTCCAAGAACTTATCCATAAAATTTTCTGAGACTAGAGCTCATGTTTTAAGGTAATTCTTTAAACACTGCATTTTTTCCCAAATGTTTCATATCTGTTAAGATTTTTTTTTTCTTCCATACCAATTTTAGCTAGATAAAATGCAAAGGTTTCTTTTAAAATATATGAGTAAACTGACAAGAAAAAAAGAAAAGAAATGATAAGAGGCCAAAATTTACAGGAAAAAAAGGAAGCCAGCTGGATTTGATCCTTGGTGGTCTGGAGTTTGGATTTCAATAGGACTAATACAGAAAGGAAAAAAGGACAAAGTCTGGACTCTTTAAGAAATGGAGAATTAGATCAGAGAATCCTGCATAAAGGCATCAATGAGTGAGTTGGGAGAGGAAGCAGATGGCACAAAGATAGCCTTTAGGGAAGATATAACATGTATACTGCTATGTCCTTGGCCCTGGGAGTACGGGGATAGAAATTCTCCCCTGAGAACTCATCATCACAAGCCTTTCCTTAAATGAAATTTATAAGGGATTTATATTACCTCTGTCCTGGAAAAATTCTCAACTGTAATTAAGTTTAAAATAGTCCTAAATCAGTAGCACCCCTGGGCACCAGGCAAAAGCAAAACATACTCTCTTTAGAGAAACACATTTAAACCCACCTCTTAAATAATTTCCAAAAATAAAATTCCAAGGTTAGGAGCTCAACAGTGAAATCCACAGGAAAGAAGGAGAAAAAATCTTGCATGACAAAAATTCAGCAGAGTCAAGAAGCTGAAGGATCAGATGTGAAACAACCACAAATATAGAGAATGATCAGATACAGAATGATATATATATGCATATATAAATATATATAACAAATACAATAGCGCACTGAAAACATAAATGAAGGAAGAAGAGACTATCAGAACTAGTCAGGCAGATATGAAGACAGAATCAAAGAGAACTTCTAAAAATGTAAATAAAATTAAAGTTTAAAAACTCAAGGTCAGCTTAAATATAAGAATAGACAAAGATGAAAAGAGAATCAGAGACATGAAAAATATTTGCTTGTTGTATATCTGATTAAAAAATAGACTAATGTGACAAAATAAATCTGAAGAAATACACAGACAACATTGCAGAGAGATCATATGAGGAAAAATGAAAAGGAGTTTAAATAAAAAAAAAATCAAATCCACTGCTGCTGAGTCAATTCCAACACACGGTGACCCTATAGGACAAAGTAAAACTGCCCTATAAGGTTTCCAAGGCTATAATTTACAGAAGATTGTCATATCTTCTTCCTGCAGAGCACCTGATAGGTTCCATTCACCTACCTATCAGTTAGCAGCCAAACAATTCACTACTGTGCCACCAGATCTCCTTGAAAAAGAATTTGATAGGAAGTATAAAATGAAATAATTGGAGTTTTACAATAGACTACAAAGGGAAAAGCAACATTCAGGAGATAAGAGCTAATACTTTTTAAGAATGTACCTTTTTTACAGTAAATAAAATATAAATCTTAAAAATCAGAGGCAACAAATGGAAAGAGTCAACCAAATAAAACCTACACAGACATATTTTTGTGAAAGTTTATAACACCAAATAGCACAAAGGTAAGATCTTATAGGCCACCAAAGAGAACAGATACCTACAACCAAAAGACAGGGAGACAACTAAACTCTCAAGAGTAGCAATGGAAACTAGGACAATAGTAGAGTATCTTCAAAAAGCAAGAAGAGAAGAATTGTCAAATGGAAACATATTCCCATGAACACTATCTTTAAAGAATAAACTTGAAATAAGGATATTTAAACAGAACAAAAACTCAAAGAGTTTATTATGAACAGCCATCTTTAAAGAAATATCTAAAAAAATGTACTTCATGAAGAAGAAAAATAGGGAAAGGCTGAGTACAAGGTGAGCCAGTGGTCAAAGAAAATGTAAACGTGAGGTGAATCTGAAGATATACTGCATAAATCATGAATAATAATTTCCAATTTGGGGATTAAAAATTTAGAACAGACTTAAAACACTGAACAAATTAAAGTATTGGGAAGGTTGATCAAAATTTGAGTATTCTAAATTTTCCTATTATTCAGGAAGAGGTTAAGTACAAAAAAATTAGAACAAATAGTATAATATCCCTAATTAGTAGAGGAGGGGAATAGGAATAATGAAAAATAACTTATTTAAAAGTAGACAAGACAATAAATAAAGTAGGCCAAATTAAAAGCCCAAAATAAGATGGTAGAAATAAATTCAAATATATTGGTAATTATAATAAATGTAAATGGAATTAACTATTCTGTTAAAAACAAAATTAGTCACTTATTGTTTATAAGAGAAACAATTCTAATTTAAGGACACAGTAGCATTAAATTTTTTTTATTATTATGTAATAATAATTAATAATTATTTGTTATTAGGATAACTAGCTTATGAGGTTACAAATTACTACAGAAACAAAATTTTGAAGTAATTGGAACGTATTTCAGAAAGAGATTAATAGAAAATCTGAATTTCCACGGCTGTAAATCTTCATCAGTTTCCAAGGCTGTAAATAGTCAGCCCCAGGGTTACAGGTGAGGAGAGACAACTCAGGGATGCCCAAAGCAGTAGACCAGAAGAGCAGGAGAAAGGGGATTAAAAGCCAGGAAGCCAGAGAGAAGAGCAATCAGCCGAAGGGAT
>NW_006921758.1:6826363-6833430 GCF_000298275.1 Orycteropus afer afer
CTTCAACGAGATGGATTGACACGGTGGCTGCGATGATGGGCTCAAGTATAGCAGGGATTGTGGGGCTGGCACGGGATCGGGCAGTATTTCGTTCTGCTGTGCATGGGGTCACTATGAGTCAGAAACGACTCGACAGCACTTAACAACAACAACAAAATCTTCATGGAAGCATATTGCCTCATCTTTCTTCCACGGAGCAGCTGGTAGGTTCAAACCACAGACTTTTTAGTTAGCAGCCTTAACCAGTGTACCATCAGAGCTCCTTCATCAGCGTATTGATGACCATTTATAGCCAAGAAACTAAATAAGATCACTAAAGGGAGGAATATTGATAGCAAAATTGGAGACAACCAGAACTGAATTCTGGAGAGCAATCCAGAAGACAGTACTTTGCACCTTATTAAATATTGCTTGATTTACTTATATATTGTTTAATTTTTTTTATGTATAGTAAGAAAACAAGCTCCTGAAGAGGAGGTATTTTTGTCTTTTCTGCTCAGTCCATTGATATATCACAAGTACATAGAAAAGTTCCTGGCTTAGTGGACATTCAGTAAATATTTGTTGATAAGAAATCATGGATTATGGTTTTTATGTTTGCTTTAGAAACCTTGCCATATCCTGAGGTCGTAATCATAGTCTTTTTGATTCTCTTCCAAATGTACTACATTTTTTGCTTTCACAACTATTCCATAGTTCACCTGGAACTGATTTTGTGTGTGATGTAAGAATCTAATTTTTCACACATCTCTTCATTTCTACAGAGTAAAGTCCAAAAGTCTTAGCATAACATTCAAGGCACTTAGTGGTCTATATCCACTTTACCTCTCTTTGTGTTATCTCTCACTACCACCCTGCAAAGCCTTGTTTCAACTAGACTGAACTACTGGTATTTCCTGAGCTCTGGACAATGCACTATGACATGTAATAGAAATAAGAGGACAATGTGAAACTATTAAAGGATAAAATTGGTATTTGCAGATGATATAACTATGTATCTAGAAAACCCAAAAGGATCACTTGGAAAATTTAACAGTTTAGGACAATACTTAAAATATTTGCAACCATTAAAATCATGTTATATACCAGACTGTGTGAGATATGCTTATGATATAATATTGATAAAAATAAGTTTCTAAATTATGCCTACAATATGACTAAATCTAAGCTAAAAAAGAAAAAAAACTGAAATATGGGATAACTGATTAAAGCAGCATACTAAAATGTTAACACTTACAATATTGGGGTAATATTCCCTATTCCTAAATTTTATTTTATATGCATAAATTAGTTTTGTGATGAAAAATTTTAAATAAAAACATTTTATATTTATCCACAAATGCCAATACATCATATCTTTGGTCAAAGAAGTCCCACTAAAATCCAAATAAACCCTTGAAAAACAGATCTTAGCTGTAATTTTACATTAGTCATAACTGCAGAAAAACTGGGACATCCACTTAAAGATATTAAGAGTTTATGCCTAGAAAATACCTAGGTTCATTTTCACTAAGGTTAAGAAACCTAAATAAAGAGATTTTGAGGGGGGGAAAATCTTCAAGGTAGTATAATTTGTGACATAACTTCTTTAAAATGACATCTTTTATACATACTGTATATATTAGGCATTACATCAAGGAGCCCTGGTGGATGCTATCCAATGGTCAGTGGTTTGAGCCCACCAGCCACTCCATGGGACAAAGACATGACAGTCCCTAAATATTACAGCCTGGGAAACCCTATGGGCAGTTATGCTCTGTCTTACAGGGTCACTATGAGTCAGAATTGACTCAACAGCAATGGATTTGGTTTGTTTTTTGGTTTAGACATTATACTAATTAATTTAAAAACAGTATTTTATTTTAATCCTCAGAGTGACTATGACATTGACGTTATTATCTGCAGTAATGGTTAAGAGCATAGATCCAAGGCTTTTCAGCGATGTGTAGTAGAACCAAACAGTAGGTTTGTTGCTAAACCCTAAACCCCATTCTTGGGTAATATAAGAAGACTACTTTACAGTTAAAAGTGCCCGCTGAAGATCATCTATGCCAAAATTTCATAGGTAAGGAAATTCCAGTAGTCAGAGACAGTATTTGCCCATGATCGCATACCCAGTTAACTGAAATAACACCAATTCCAGAATTGTTTCATTATTCTTTCCACTATGCTATGCTTTATACTTCTTGATCCTTGAGCTCAAATTACAATGACTAAATACTGAGTATTTTCCTTCAAAAATTACCCTGAAAATATACTCTTCCCCAAATGGTTTATTTTCCAAGATTTAAAAAAAAAGAAAAAAAAATGTTAAAGGCACACATGTCCATTCACATAATTCTGAACATAGGAGCCCTTTAGGGAGAACACCTTGAGGCCACATACTGGTAGACCATCTGCTTTTTGGGGAACATCTACAGAGTAATGGCTTTAGTAAGCAGCATAGCTTTCAGTATAAAAATTCTCTATTAAAATGTTTATGGAGCAGTTTTCCTTTTTGTTGCTAATAAATGAAAACACTATATCTTCCATAAAAAAAAAATCATTAAAGAATGTCATTCATAAAAAGATTCAATTAAATATATGAAACTTATCCCATTGTGACCCATATTGAGTTGTTCTATATGACAATATAATCCTATTTTTATCCTGTTTTTGTTCTGAGCTCATCTCTGGAGCAAAATGATTGAATTTCATTAAGAAAAATGGCTCTGTTCTCCCAATTCAAATCCCCAAGGAATCTGGCTATGGGAACTGTCCAGGTAATAATAAGGTGGGTGAGAGACTACTCATGCTGTCTTTCTCTCTCTCTCTTCTACTCACACTCACACACACACACACACACACGCACACAGAGAGAGAGAGAGAGAGCGAGCGAGCGCGCTTTCCTGTATTATACCTTTGAGATTGGCCACAGTTAAATTTTTTTAACAGAAAAGAATGTCATTTATTTTCTAGCATAGACCCAGCAGGAGTTACACCTTTATCCAAGGTTGATCTGCTGAGCGTCATAGCTAACAGCTCTTCGACATGAAACTTTCCTCTCTGTTCAGAAATCCCCACTGCAGGAACACTAGGCCCATCCACATACTGCTTGAGAAGCCTCAAATAATGAGAAACTCTGTATTACCTCCTGAGGTAGTCTCTGCCACCTGGGGGCAGCTCTGGTAGGAATTCTTCCCTGTGTTGGTCATGGAGAGCCTGGTAATTTTTGCTTAAGGGTTCCAATGTCTACCTTCACAGAGAGATAGCTGTTAACACTGTGAGGATGGCAGGTTTGTTCCTGCAGTCATTCCATTTACCGAGCACTTTCTATGCCTTAGATACTGGGCTCCTGGTGCCTTCATGAATCTAGATCTTCAGTCATTAAAAACATACACAACAAAACTTAGGACACAGACCAACAGCAAACATCAGAGGACAGGAAGGGGCAGGAAAGACGGACAATGGAAACACAGAACCCAGGGAAGAAGTGGGAAGAGTGGTGTTACATTTAGGAGATTGCAACTAATGTTGTGAAACAAAAAATGTATAAACTGTTGAATATGAAACTAATGTGCTCTATAAACTTTCACCCAAAACACAAAATGTTAAAAAAAAAAAAAAAAAAATTAGGGCATGGGCATCGGGCTTAAAATTTTTTGTCACCTAGAAATAAATATTTTTAAGTGTTAATCTGTAAACTGGTTGCATCCAAGTTACTGGGGAATTATTTTTAAAATCCTGGTTCCTGTCCCTAAAAATCATGATTCATAAAGTTTGGAATAAAGCTTGGGTGAGCAACTTGGAAAAAAAAAATTCTTCAAGAGATAATGATACACAGCCTAAGCTTAGGAACCACTAGCTAAGTTATTTCTAAAGTTTCTTTAAGCTGTAGTGTTCTGCAACTCAGAATGATTACTATGCTTAACCATGAGCTGCCATGACAACCCCATGTGTGCTGGAGTAAACTGTTCTCCACAGGGTTTTCAATGGCTAATTTTTCAGAAGTAAATCACCAGGACTTTCTTCTGAAGCATCTTGTGGGTGGCCTGAAGCCTACAACCTTTTGGTTAACATCCAGGTATGTTAATCTTTGTACCACCTAGAGATGCCTATGCTTACTAGTATTTAAACCCAGAGTATACACTAAGTGTGACTGCCATGCTACTGCTATGATGACAAGCTGTCTCAATTCCCTACTGCAACATGTTGTATTCCATGAGAAAAGACTCTAAGGAGGTGTTCTGGTTCTCTAGTGCTGCTGTAACAGACATACCACAAATGTCTGGCTTTAAGATACAGAGATTTATTCTCTTACAGTTTTGAGGCTAGAAGTCTGAGTTCAAAGTGCCAGCTCTAGGGGTTGGGTGAAGGACCCTCAACCTTGGGCTTCAGTTCTACCTCTTGTTTTCTCAAAGCTGCTTCTTATATACTGGAGGAAGACCACATCCCTAAGGCACCTGCTCAGCTGCTCACAGTAGATTCAACCATGATTACCATCTCATCATGGGGAATAACTACATCCAGCTGCTGAGCCACTCAAAACCAGGCCCAGACAAGTTGACATACAACCTTAACTACCACAGAAGGAGAGTAGCAGGCAGGAAGTTCATTGGGAAATGGTAACTGTGGGGTAAAAGTAGGAGGAGGGATTGGCCAGAGTGAAAAATTAGACTAAGACATCATCTCAAGAAAGACAGCATGTTGAAAAAGACCTTAGTTGATTCATAGGGAACTCTGAAGGTGGGATAGCTCTTCTGAGTTGTCCTAAGTTGGAACAAGGTACCTGGGCATTTATACCTAGCATCAGCCAGTCACCCAGTGGATGCAAGCTCCACCCAGAAGGAACCATGACCCTGGCGAGGTGGTTCTCTTTAGCCAAGGGCAGCAATGGGAGAATAAGTCCCTCAGTCTTGAAGGGAGACCTAGGCACAAATCACAACATCCATTTCACTATCATAACAAGAAAAAAAAAAAAAAAGACGGGAACAGTTGGACCAGAGTATTTCTCAGGAGAGGACCAGCATATTTTGGTTGTTCTTTCTCTTTCTTAAAAAAAAAAAAAAAAATTATTGTGAGTTGGGTGAAAGTTTACAGAGCAAATTCATTTTACATACCGCAGTTTATACACATTTTGTCTCATGACAATGACTGCAATTTCCCACAATGCAACAGCTCTCTTCCCACTTCCTCCCTATAGCTACCTTTTCTCTGTGTCCTTCCCTCCCATACACGCTTACCCCCTGAGCTGTCTCCCTGTGCATACACAGTCCTTCTGTTCTCCCATGATTGATCTCTCCCTGGAGTGAATTTACCTAATGTAAATGTTCAGCTCATTTGCCTGTCTTTTGTTTGGCTAGAAGCCACAGGAGTGGGTTCAATTCCAGACCTGGAAGGCAGCTAGGGGCCATAGCCTCTGGGGTTTCACCAAGTTCTATCAGACCAGCAAACCTAGTCCCCATCACACACACTTTTTTTTTTTTTTTTTTTTTGAGTTTAGAACCAGCAGTTTTCAAGTTGCCAAAAAGAGCCTAACATTGCTCTCACTTCCTCCCATTTTGAGTGCTGAATGTTTTTGAAATGATTCAGCACTAAAATGAAGCTTGAATTTTCTATGTGGAATTTTTTTCTAATCCCTTAAATGGCATTTCTTTGGCTCACTCACTCTGTAGTTTTGATCAATCAAAATAAACTGCTTCAAAACAACTGGCCTTCCCCATCCTCCTTAAAATGTTTTGTTATACGATTTTTCCCTTAATAATATCTCGTTAGGAGACACAAAAGGGAATTCCCTATTCTTATGATAATCACCCTAGCACCCACTGGCACAGGGTTGATAATGAACTATCATCATTACAATTTCTCAGAAACCAGGAAATGTGGCGTTTTTTCCCCTAACTTGCCTGACTTAATACAAAAGCAGAATACGTATAATCTTAACTTCACACTTCCAAATCAGATAGAAACCTATGACTGTCTTAAGTAGATCAAAATCAGCTATGAAAGGTTTCCAGGCCTATAGAAAAAATGCTAAATACTACACATGGAGTCAAGTATCCTTAACCTGAGTTCTGCCTCTGCTGCCTTTTAGCTTCTATATTATGTACACTTATATCCAACATTGTCTTTGAGGTTCTTTGTTGTTGCTGCTGTTGTTATGTGCCCTTGAGTCGGACCTGACTCATAGCGACCCCTCCTTGGGTTTCCAAGGCATTATCACCACGGAAATAGATTGCCCCATCTTCCTTCCGAGGAGTAGCTGGTGGGTTTGAACCACCAGACTTCTGGTTAGCAGTCAAATGCCTTAGTCACTATGCTTCCAGAGCTCCCTTGAGGTTCTAGTCATGTTCAATTAAAAAAAAGGCAGAATATACTTACAAAAAAAAAAAAGTTTAAGTATTGAGAAGGAAAAAATAAAACTATAAAACTTTTATTATTGGCAGATGGCATCATTATGTAGAAAACCCGAAAGAATACACATACAAACTATTGGAAATAAAGAAAATCTTTAGATAGAAGGCAATTATATAAAAATCACTTGTAGCTGTACATAATAGCAACTAGAAAATGAAGTTTTAAAAATAGAATTTTAAAATTACCAAATACTTAGGAATCATATGTAACACCTCTACTCCAAAAGTTATAAAGCATTATTAAGAAAGATATGCATTTTATGTTTATGAATTAGAAGACACAATGTTGTAAAAGAGGTCAGTCTCTCCCAAATTGAGCCATATATTAAATGCAATCCCAATCAAAAATCCCAGCTGGATTTATACAGAAACATGACAAGGTGATTCTAATATTTATATTGTAATGAAAGGAATAGTCAAAACAATCTTAAAGAAAAACAAGAAGTGTTTCTCTTCCAATTATCAAAACATCTCATAAAATTACAGAAATGAGAATGTGGTATTAATGAAAGGATTAATTATTAGACAAATGAAAAACAAAAGAGAATCCATTTGATTTATGACAAAGGTGATACACTATGTATTAGGAAAAAGATACTTGTTTTGGTAAATGTTGTTGGGTCAACTGGATATCCAAGTGGGAAAAATATGAATCTTAAACCTTTATATCTC
>NW_006921758.1:6834790-6835842 GCF_000298275.1 Orycteropus afer afer
CAAACCTGCAATATCTGGGGATAGGGCACTAAGAATAAGAAGAGAAAAAAAAAAAAAAAAAAATTGGCCAGTGAAAACCTTATGAAAAGCAGTGGAACACTGTTTGACACAGTTTCAAGAAGATGAGCCCCTCAGGTTGGAAGGCACTAAAAAAACACGAATGAGGGAGAGCTACCTCCTCAAAGTAGAGTCAAACTTAATTATATACATGGAGTAAAGCTTTCAGGACCTTCATTGCTGATGTGGCATGATTCAAAAAGAGAAGAGCCAGTAGCATCACTAGTGTTGGTATCACCTGGTACAGTAATTCATGGTGTCTTTTCCTGCCCTATGAACCTCTTGCTGTACCAGAACACACAGAATCCTTAGTGATGTTTATTATCAATTTTAATCATATAATAATATATGATAGAGTTGTACATTGCTTAAATGGAATATTCTTAAATTATATGAATACAACAAAATTGTTTCATAAGATCTTTCTACTTTGAATTATAACATTATGTTACATTATTAGTAACTAAGCAAAAGCCTTTTTTGATTTTTTTCATATCCCTTTAATTACTACTTCAGTCTCAAAAAAGTTATTGGTATAGGTTCAAAAAAACTAAAATACCACAATATTGTAGCTAAAACATGAAAAAAATCTGACAAAATCAGTGACTATTAAAAACACCAGCAGCGAGTTCCGGCAAGATGGCGGACTAGACAGAAGGACTGCGCAGACCCTCCTCAACAAAGAAAAGGGAAACCAATTGATACAGACACAGAAGATAATCTTGGACCCCTGAGCCTTGAAGGGAAGGGTACAGAAGTAGACTAAACCCCAACTAGCAGAAGAATTTGAGTGAAAATACCAAAAAAGGAGACATACGGAGCTGCAGTCTGGCAGGAACCTGAGTGCTCCTGATGGCACAAACCGCTTGGACATTCACAAGTGGTGGTAGGACCTAAAAATTAACCTAAAAATCACCCTGCTAGCCAGGGACTGCATGGACTGTGCACAGTGGCTGGGGAACAAACAGAGAAAGTGAAGAGAAAGGTGGGCTGAG
>NW_006921758.1:6862244-6863133 GCF_000298275.1 Orycteropus afer afer
ATGACATGAGACAAAGTATATGTGAACTGCTGTATGGAAAGTGAATTTGCTCTGTAAATCTTCACCCAAATCACAATAAATAAAAATAAAATTTTTAAGAGAAAGAAAAAAATTAAAAAATAAAATAAAATAAATAAAAAACACCAGCCGCAACTAAAACAAGAGTGTATGCTTGAAGCACATGCAGAAAAAAAGACACACAATTCAAAGCACCATTGTAATTGAATGATAATAAAGCTCTGACCAGAATACCTCAAACAGTTCAAAAAGTAAATTACCATAGAGTTTTAGCATTATAGGTATATATTGATACATGTAAGGCTTACAAAAAATAATTTTGTTATTGTAACTAACTACAAGGATATTTTTATTTTAAAAAAAAAAAACTAAATTTCTGCTGAAACACTAGACAAAAATTTTATAGACAATGATTTTGGTATCATCTCCTCTGACAGTGTGACCTGGTGCAGTCCACATAGCTCCATGCCTCCCCTCCAGTGATGCCAATGGAAACAGCTCCAAGCATGAAACATGAAATGTACAAAGTATGTAAAAAGTAAAACTAAAAGTCGTCAAAAATGAAATACTTGAATATCTATATATTCAGCATTACTGAGCTGAATGGATTGGCATTGGCCAATTTTAAATCAGACAATCGTGGTCTATTATGCTGGGAATGACAACTTAAAGAGAAATGGTATATTCATTGTCAAAAACAGTATTTCAAAATCTATCCTAAAGAACAATGCTGATCTAGATGCAAGGATGGGTCTCTCCTCGTCCAGAGCAAAGATGAATGAAGAAAACCAAAATTCATGGAAACAGTTAGTCCTAGCAACTGGTACACCATCCAATCTGCAGCCTATACAACTATGAGACCAGAAGAACT
>NW_006921758.1:6863648-6875089 GCF_000298275.1 Orycteropus afer afer
AAAAAAAAAAAGAACAATGCTGTCAGTAATAGGATACTATGTGTATACCTATGAGGAAGACCTGGTTAGTGCAGTGATTAAGCTCTCAGCTGCTAACTGGAAGGTTGGTGGTTCAAATACACCAGCCACTGCATGGAAAAAAAGATGTGGCAGTCTGCTTCCATAAAAACTTACAGCTTTGGAAACCCTATGGGGCAGTTCTACTCTATACCACAGGATAACTATGAGTTGAAATCAACTAGATAGCAGGAGGTTTGGATAAGGAAACCAGTTAATGTAACTATTATTCAAATTTACACACCACCCACTAATGCCAAAGATGAAGAAATTAAAGATTTTTACCAACTTCTGCAGACAGAAATTGATCAAACATGCAATCAAGGTACATTGATAATTACTGATGATTGGATTGCACAAATTGGAAACAAAGAAAGGTCAGTGGAAAGTACAGCCTTGATGATGGAAATGTCAGAAATTACATGACACACTTTTACAAGACCAGAGACCCATTCATCAGAAATACCTCTTTCAACAACACAAAAGGTGACTATATATATGGACCTCACCAGATTAAGTACACAGAAATCAAATAGATTACATCTATGAAATAAGACAATGAAGCAGCTTGATAACATCAATTGGAACAAGGCCAGAGGCTGACTGTGGAACAAACATCAAATTGTTCATATGCAATTTCAACTTCAATTGCTCATATCCAAGTTTGTGGAAGAAATACAGCCAGAATGCTCCTTAGAAGAGAGGATGGTGAGACTACATCTCATGTACTTTGCACATCAGCAGCAGGGATCAGCACTAGAGAAGGACAGTATGCTTGGCAAAGTAGAGGGTTAGCAAAAAAGAAGATGACACTAAATGAGATGGATTGACATAGCACTCATTGTGAAGATGGCACAAGAGCAAGCAATGTTTTGTTTTGTTATACATAGGGTTGCTATGAGTCAGAACTGACTCAACAGCATTTAACAACAAAAAGTTCAATTTGAAAAGGAAGATGATTAAAACAAGTCCACTAGAGACAAAGTATGACCTTGAGTATATGCTACCTGAATTTAGAGACCATCTCAAGAATAGATTTGATGCACTGAACACTACTGACCAAAGACCAGAGGAGTTGTGGGATGACATCAAGAATGTCATACATAAAGAAAGCAAAAGGTCATTTAAAAGAAAAGAAATAAAAGATCAAAATGGATGTCAGAAGAGATTCTGAAACTTGATCTTGAACATAGAATAGCTGAAGTGAATAGAAGAAATGATGAATTAAGAACAGAAGAGAAGAATTCAAAAGGCAGCTTGAGAAGACAAAGCATGGTATTATAATTTAATGTACAAAGATCTGGAGTTAGAAAACCAAAAAGGAAGAGCACACTTAGCATTAGTAAAGTTGAAAGAACTAAAGAAAAAATTCAGACCTCAAGTTGCAAAACTGAAGGATTCTATAGGCAAAATATTGACTAAGGCAGGAAGCATCAAGGGAAGATGGAAGGAACACAGAATCACTGTACCAAAAAGAAGGGTGAGCATTCAACCATTTCAGGAAGTAGCATATGATCAACAACCAATGGTATTGAAGGAAGATGTCCAAGCTTCACTTCAAGTATTGGAGAAAAACAAGGCCCAAGGAAGGACAGAATACCAATTGAGATGGTTCAACAAACAGCTTCAACACTGGAAGCACTCAATTATCTATGCAAGACATTTGGAAGAATGCTACATGGCCAACTGTCTGGAAGAGATCCACATATGTGCCCATTCCAAAGAAAGGTGATCCAATAGAACATAGAAATTATCAAATAATATCATTAATATCACACACAAATAAAAATTTGCTTGTTGTTGTTGTTATGTGCCATCGAATCAAACCCAACTCATAGCGACCCCTCCTTGGGTTTCCGAGGCAGTATCACTACAGAAGTAGGATTGCCCGACCTTCCTTCCGAGGAGTGGCTGGTGGGTTTGAACCTCCAGCTGTCTGGTTAGCAGGCAAGTGTCTCAGCCACTATGCTAGAAAATTTGCTTAAGATAATTCAAAAATGGTTGCAGCGATATATCAACAGAGAACTGCCAGAACTTGAAGCCAGATTCAGAAGAGGACATGGTATGAGGTATATCATTGCTGATGTCAGATGGATTGTGGCTGAAAGCAGAAAATACCAGAAAGATGTTTATCTGAATTTTATTAACAACGTAAAGCCATCAAAGTGTATGATTCATAACAAATGATGGGTAAGATTGTGAAGAATGGGAATTCCCGAACATTTAACTGTGCTCTGCAGAACCTGTACAGAGGCAAAGAAGCAGCCATTCCAAAAATACAAGGGGATACCGCATGGTTTAAAATCAGAAAAGGTGTGTGACAGGGCTGTATCCTTTACCATAGTTAATTCAATCTGTATGATGAGCAAATAATCCAAGAAGCTGTACTATATGAGAAGAATGCAGCATCAGAATTGGTGGAAGACTAATTAACAATCTGTGATATGCAGATGATACAATCTTGCTTGCTGAAAGCAAATAGCACTTGAAGCACTTAGAGATGGAGATCAAAGACTACAGTCTTCATTATGGATTGTATCTTAACAAAGAAAATTAAGATTCTCACAACTAGACCAATAAGCTCCATGACAAATAGAGAAAAGATTGAAATTGTCAAGGATTTCATTTTACTTGGATCCACAATCAATACCCATATAAGCAGCAGTCAAGAAACCAAATGACATATTGCATTGGGCAAATTTGCTGCAAATGATCTTTTTAAAATGTTAAAATCAAAGATAGCACTTTGAGGACTATTTTCAATTATCTCATATGTATATGAAAGCTGGATAATGAATAAGGAAGACTGAAGAAGAATTGATGAATTATGGTGCTGGCAAAGAATATTCTGGACTGCCAGAAGAATGACTAAATCTGTCTTGGAAGAAGTACAGCCAGAATGCTCCTTGGAAGTGAGGATGTATAAGATCAACATACAAAAATCAGTTGGATTCCCCTACGGCAACAATGAGATCACTGAAAAGGAAATAAGGGAAACAATACCATTTACAATAGCTTCCAAGAAGATATAATACTTAGGAATAAATCTTACCAGGGATACAAAAATCTATCCAAAGAAAACTATAAAACACTACTACAAGAAACTACAAGAGACCTACATAAATGGAAGAATACACCATGTTCATGAGTAGTAAGACTGAATATTGTGAAAATGTCAATACTACCCAAAGCAATATACAGATTCAATGCAATCCCGATCCAGATTCCAGCAATACACTTTAAGGACATGGAAAAAACAATCACTAATTTTACATGGAAAGGAAAGAGAGCTTAGGTAAGCAAAGCTCTACTGAAGAAAAACAAAGTAAGAGATCTCACACTTCCCTATCTCAAAACCTACTATACAGCCACAGTAGTCAAAACAGCCTGGTATTGGTACAACGACAGACACATAGACCAGTAGAACAGAATTGAGAGTCCAGAAATAGATCCATCCACCTATGGACAGATGATCTTTGACAAAGGGCCAAAACCCATTCAATGGGGAAGAGACTGTCTCTTTAACAAATGGTACTGGCAAAATTGGATATCCATTTGCAGAAAAATGAAAAAAGATCCATACCTCACACCATACAAAAAAACAAACTCAAGAACTCAAGATGGATCAAAGACCTAAATTTAAAACCCAAAACTACAAAGTTCATCAAAGATAAAATAGGGACAAACTTAGGAGCTTAATTTATGGCATAAAATAGACTATCAAAAATAACCCAAAATGCAAACAGGAGAAGAGAAACTAGATGACTGGGACTTTCTAAAAATTAAACTCTTATGTACATCAAAAACACTTCTCCAAAAGAGTTAAAAGGGAACCTATAGACTGGTGGGGGAAAAATATATATATATATATCAATGATATATCCAACAAGGGACTTCTCTAAAATTTACAGAAAACTTTTAAGACCTCAACATCAAAAATACAAACAGACCACTTCAATAATGGGCAAAGGGCATGAACAAACACTTCACCAAAGAAGATATTCAAGCAGATAACAAACACATGAAAAAATGCTCATGATCATTAGCCATTAGAGAGATGCAAATGAAAACAGCAATGAGATACCATCTCACTCCATCACTAAGAGCAAAGTTCAACAAGGCAGAAAAAAACAAATGCTGGCAAGGATATGCAGACTGGAACTCTCATTTACTGCTGGCAGGACAATAAATGGTACAAGCACTATGGGGAACAGTATAAAACAGTATGAAACCCAACTCAATAGCAATTCCAGAACACTTAACTGTGCTCATGCAGAACCTGTACAGAGACCAAGAAGCAATCATTCCAAAAATACAAGGGGATAGTGCATGGTTTAAAATCAGGAAAGGTGTATGACAGGGCTTTATCCTTTCACCATACTTAATTCAATCTCTATGATGAACAAATAATCCAAGAAGCTGGATTATATGAGAAGAATGCAGCATCAGACTTGGTGGAAGACTCATTAACAACCTGTCATATGCAGATGACATAATCTTGTCTGTTGAAAGCAAATAGGACTTGAAGCACTTAGTGATGGAGATCAAAGACTACAGTCTTGATTCCAACTCATAGTGACCCCCCCCCCCTTTGGGCTTCCAAGGCAGTAAATCTTTATGGAAGTAGATTGACTAGTCTTCCTTCCATGGAATGTCTGGTGGGTTTGAACCAGCAACCTTCTGGTTAGCTGTCAAACACCTTAGGCAGTACACCACCAAAGCTCCTTTGGAAAACAGTATAGCACTCCCTTCAATAGCTGGAAAGAGAAATACCATTTGATCTATCAATCCCACTACTGGGAATATATCCTTAAGAGGTGAGCTCTGGGATCCAAATAGATATATGTACACGCATCTTCACTGCAGCACTATTTACAATAGCAAAGAGATGGAAACAACGTAAGTTCCATCAACAGATGAATGGTTAACCAAACTATAGTACATACACACTATGGAATATTATGCAATATTAAAGAATAATGAATCTGTGTATCACCTCATAACACGGATACATTTGTAGAACATTGTTGTTGTTGTTATTGTTGTTATGTGCCGTTGAGTCGGACCCAACTCATAGCGACTCCTCCTTGGGTTTCCGAGGCAGTATCACTACGGAAGTAGGATTGCCCAACCTTCCTTCTGAGGATTGGCTGGTGGGTTTGAACCACCAGCCTTCTGATTAGCAATCAAGTGCCTTACACTGAGTGAAATAAGTCAATCACAGAAGAACAAATATTGTATGAGTCCATTATTGTGAAAATTCAAGGAAAGGTTTACACAGGGAAGGAAATTTTATTTGTTGGTTACAAATTTTCATTTTTGGGGGGTAGGGAAAGGGAAAGGAGCAAAAATAGAGGAATGCTTAAGAGACAGGTTTGATATGAGTGAAGGGAAAAACAGTTTAACAAAAGCATATGACTAACACACAATACCACTAAGGAAAAAGAAGACATGGAAAGGTGCCTAAGAAGTACAGACAATCGAGGCAAATACTATTGCAAACACAAGAGTGCATTGTCAGTAACAGCAAACACTAATCTATGGGTGGATATATAGAAAGGCAAGAAAGAAGATCAGGTATAAATAAATGAATGGGAATATACCCACAACCATACAAAGGTTTGGCAGACAATATTCCTACATATACATTTGTATGTGCTATAAGAATGACCATATGCAGTTTAAACATACAAAAGACAAAGATGAGTAACATCTTAGCCATAAATAAGCGATTTGAGGAAGTGAGTCACTGGGCTTGTGGGCTGGGGACCATGGTCACAGAGGACATCAAGCTCAAGTGGTACAATATAGTATAGAAAAAATACTGTTCTATATCTTGCTTCAGTCAATAGCAACTCGGGTCTTAAACAGATGGGTGGCCATCTAAGAGGCAACTATTGGTATCTCCTAGTCTAGAGCAAAGAAAAGTGAAGGAAATCAACGACACGTGGAAACAGTCCAAAGGACTAATGGACCCTGAGAACTTCAGCTTATATGACCTGAGACAAGAACTAGATGGTGCCCAGCTACCCATGCCAACCACCAGAAAGAGACAAAAATTGGAGATCTGGATAGCTGGGAAGAAAAAAATGTGGAACAAAACTGAAAATCAATAAAAAAAAAAAAAGTTCGGGTTACTGGTCAGATGAAAACTGATTATACCCAAGTCACCCTTTGGGCCTAGAACTGAACTCTCTCCCATAGCTTAACTCTCAGCCAAACAACAGACATATCTATGAGCTGAACAACTACAGCAGGGAGATGCACTCCTTAGAACAATTAATAAAGGGAGATCATAAGGGCAGCATTTGCACAAGGAGAAAGGTAGGGAGGCAGGAATGCATAGGCAAGAAGAACAGAGGAAAAGGGTAACCACAAGGAGAAAGTGGGAGGTGAGCTCTTACACTGCAGAGAATGTAACCAATGACAGAAATCAAAATGTGTATAAACTGTTGAAAGTAAAATGAATCTGCTTTGTAAAATCTCACACAAATCACAATAAAAAGTGTTTTTTTTTAAAAAAAGAAACAAGGTTAGTGAGAGATTTTGTGTCATCTACTTTTAGGCACATTATGAGAAGGGACCTGGAGAAGGACAGTATGCTTGGTAAAGTAACACTTCAGCAAAAGACGAAATGCACAGTGGTCGCAAAAATGGGCTACAACATAGAAACAACCCTAGGAATGGAGGACTGGGCAGTGCTTTGTTTTGTTGTACATACAGTCACAATGAGTCAGAACCAATTTGGCAACACTAATAACATTCTCTAAAAGATACATGCAAGAATGTTCATAGTAGCATTAGTTGTAGCCAAGAACTGTGGACCTATCAAACAAGAGAATATTAACAAAAAACAAACCAAACTCATTGCCATCGAGTCGGATCTGAATCATATTAAAGCAAAGAGAATTAACAAACTGTTGTTACACCCATGAACGGGGCTAAATCTCACAACATAATGTTCAAAAAAGTACATCCTCTAAGATTATTTTTATATGAATTTCAAAAACAAGCAAAACTACTCTTTGGCTTAGAAGTCAAGATGATGGTTACTTTGAGGCCTATAGAGACTGGGAGCTTACAGCAGGACATCTCTGACTTTGGTCTATTCTTTCTTTGTTCTTGGTACAGGTGCCTTTAATCTGTAAAAGTTGATTAAGCTGTGATATTATGATCTGTGTGCTTTTCTGAATATATGTTATACTTCAATAAAGCATTTATTTTTAAAAATTCCCAAAGTATTTTCACAAAAGAGAAATACTAATTTTTCTTTACCCACAAAAAATGAGGGATCTCAAGACCGCTAGTTCTGGTATGAAGTCAACTTAACCATTGCACAGTCACACATGACAGATGTCTCCAGCTGCAATCTTCCTAAGACTGATATATTAGCAAGATTCAACTGAACACTTTTTTGTATATTTTTCTCATTCTTGTTGGTTTTTCTCTTTTGCCAGCCTGTTAGTTTTGTGTCTTGTTTTCTCTTTCCTTCCGTGGTTCTGGTGTGATGAGAACTGACTCAGCTGGATATCAGAGTATCATTTTCCATTTCTTAACTTGAGTGGTAGCTATAACACAACTGCAGAGAGGCAATTTGCCAGCCAATCTACCAAATTTAAAAAAAAATAAAATTTAGATGCTAATTTATTTGCAAGGAGCCCTGATGGTACAGTGACTAAGTGCTCAGCTGCTAACTGGAAAAGTTAGTAGTTCAAACCTACCCACCACTCTGAAGGAGAAAGATGGGATAGTCTGCTTCCATAAAGATTACAGCCTTGAAAATCCTATGGGAGTAGTTTGACTCTGTCCTTTAGGGCTGAAGTCGATTCTACAGCAATAGGTTTGGTTTTTTGTTTTTTCTTTAAAGTTTTAATGCATTTCACATTCTTTTAAAAAATTAGCATGGTTTTATTTTGATTCCAGCATGTTTATGCTTAATTTCCTTTGAGTTTTATTGTGTAATTTTAGCATTTTGAAAAGGAAGAAACATATCTATGGCAATTCAGTATAATAGCTACATATTTGTTCCTTTTCTTGATATTCTATTTTCAAGGACAAAAAATAATACTAATACATTTTACATTTTATTAAACATACTGGTGATGTTCTAAACTTGGCTTGGCTCCAATTTAATTCTTTTCTCACTTTTGATTAGTCTACACTATCAGAATTATAGCAACTAAATTTGCTTTGGAAGAAATGAGAAAGCACTGGAATTTAGTTATTGACTTTTCCAAAGGGCACAGTAATGGATATATAAAGCAATCAGGTGGTAAATACTGAATGGAGCACAGTGAGTTGTACAAATGATTTTCTATTGGGATTTTAAGACTTTCTTTATAATTAAAAATTGTTTTAAAAATGAAAAGCAATGTCTAGCAACCATATTTTCTAATTTCTTTAATTTCTAAATTGCTTAAGCAAATTTTTATTACTTTTATTGAGCTATCCATCCAGAATGAAGTCTCTATTTTGACAGTTAGTACATTAATCCATAACACAAATTAGAATCATCTTCTTTCAAAGACAGTGCAATTCTGAGATTAAATATTTTGTACCAAGTTAATAACATATGCATGGAGAAGAAAAACTAATACACTATAGCTTATAATTACATTTAAAAAAAAAAAAAAAGAAGAAGATTTCTGATTCAAAGCAGTGGTGAGTATTTAATTATCTCCCAATACTAAAAAATTTTTACCAATGAAAATGTGCATACTTGCAATGTACTGACAGTACAATGAAAGAATTACAAAATCATAGACAAAAAAAAAATATTTACATACAAACAACTATTACTATTGGCCAAAGGGAAAAAAATAAAAAGTTTGCAAGTCTGACTGATTATTCCTTTGGAAATGACAAGGACCCTAAAGTAATATTTTTCTTTCTCAAACTCTTAGTGAGTACTATGGCAGCTTTCCATCTGTTTCCCACTATTTTTACAGACTTTTTAAATTAAGCTTACATATGTCAGTGTTCCAAGATTATCTTTGTGTTTGCATAAACCATATGGCTATTTGACAAAGTTGGTTATGCCAATAACATTAGAGAAATATTTAAATGTCACGTCTGTTATTTAAGAAAAAAAAATGCGGAAAAGATGGGAATAAAATTTGGGGTGGGAAGCATTAATATTAAAAACAAGTTTTTAATCATTAACTACAGGCTTAAGTTTCTGGATCGGAAAGTGATTTAAATTCCAAGTAGTAAATAATCTGTACTGAATATTCTTATGTTTATCCAATACTTAAAAATTTACAGGAAATATTAAAGCTTCCCAATGTACCATTATATGAGTAATCATCACTATATAAATTACTCAAGTTATACTAAAGAACATGGAATTTCATTTAAAAACCTTAATTTAGTAAAAGGCAAATAGGAGCTGTAAGTCAAATAAATTTGGAACTTCTTTTTTCTCTACTAAATCTTTATCATAAAGTTACTACTTCCATAGTGATAAATACCTCGGAAACCCAAGGAGGGGTCGCTATGACTTGGGTCTGACTCAAGGGCACATAACAACAACAACAACTATAATGTTACTAGAGAAACACTTCAGAATAATTAAATCCAGAAGAAGTGTACTGAATGGTTTAAAAAAAAAAAAAACTAAATTTTCACCTAAGATTTTTTCATCAGTCATGTGTAATGGACCCTCTAGCCAGAGAGAGAAAGAAAAAAAAAAAAAAAAAAACAGAATCCTTAACCTTTGAAACGTTAGTCCTAAGAAAGCATACAGAGAGTTCCAGTAAGATGGCGGTCTAGGCACAAAGACTGCACCGACCCTCTTCAACAAAGAAAAGGGAAACCAATTAACACAGACACAGAAGATAATCCTGCACCCCTGAGCCTTGAAGGGAAGGATACAAAACTGGACTAAACCCCAACTAGCAGAAGAATTTGCATGAAAATACAAAAAAAGGAGACATACGGAGCTGCTGTCTGTCAGCGACCCTGATGGCACTGACAGCTTGGAGAGTGCCGAGTGGTGGTAGGACCTAAGAATTAACCTAGAAATCAGCCTTGCTAGCCAGAGACTGCACAGAGGACGGCTATGGTGGCTAGGGAATAAACAGAGAAGGTGAAGAGAAAGGCAGGCTGAGCTGTGGACTTTTGTCTGTTGTGAGGGTGCGGCCATATTGAATGTTTAAAAGCGGCTTGACTATTTTTGATATTTAAAGAGACAGCACTCTTGCAGATTCTAGGGGCTTAAGAACAGGTTCTGCTTGCCAGCGACCCCAAAGACACTCTGGACCTGCATGTCTGAAAAAGTGCGACATTCCTCTTGTTACTCTTATATCCCACACCTGCTTGGTGAAGAGAGGTGTGACCATCCCCTACTCCAACCCACCTTCTGGGCCTGCATGACCTCCATCCCAGTCTGTGTGCTCAGATGGAGCCTGGGTGCCCTGTCCTGTCCTCCACCGATTTCTTTTTCTTCTCTTTTTCTATTTTTATTTTCACTTTTTTTTTTTCTTTTTTACTTTCTTTATTGTGGTGTTTAGTTTGCTTGTAATTGTCTGTTTTAAAACTACTACTATTATTAATACTTTTGTCCTTTTTACTAACATTCTTTATCCTTCTACCCCCAGGTCCTAGTTTTCAGTTTGTTTCTTTTCCATGTTCCTGGTTGATTTTTTTTTTTTTAATTCAAGTTTATTTTCCCCTGTTTTTTCTCAGGGTGAGCCCCACTCCTTGTTTTCTATTTGCATTTTTCCCATTTTTTTCTTCATTATTCTACTTCTCTACCTTTTTTTCTCTTAGTACCCTATCCCCAGATATTGCAGGTTTTCTTTTTTTCTTCTTCTTCCTTTTCCCTTTTTTCTTTTATGGTTACTGTTCCTGTGTGATTACATGGTGTGTTACTTGTCCGTGTACTTTTAGTATTTTGATTATCATTCAATTGTAATTTTTGCCTAACTGAATGGGAGACAGCAACAGTCCCCATAAGACAAAATTATACCCACACCTCCTTCACCTCCACTTACTGAGCAAGAGCCACCACCTCCTTCTCCATCAATGGTCCAATGATAAAAAACCACCAAGAGGAGCCTGAATCACCCTTGGCTGCTCTTCACAGTTAACAAAGATCTAAATAAACCAATACCATGATGTCTTGGAGACAAGAAATCATCACAGTCCACACAAAGAAGCAGGATAAAGTGGTAGAAACAAGGGAGCAGGATACAGACCCAGAACACATCCCTGAGGAGAAAGCAGCATTGGAACTCTCTGATAAGGAATTTAAAAGAATTATATTTAGGTATCTTCAAACGACTGAGAAACAGACCAAAGAAAACACAGAAAAAACCTTAGAAGAATTTTGGAAGAAAATACAAGAACAAAATGACAAAATAAATGAAAAATTAGAAATGATT
>NW_006921758.1:6895405-6897005 GCF_000298275.1 Orycteropus afer afer
AGCTCAGGGGGCAGGAGTGCATGGAGGGATGGACACAGGGAAGAGGTAACTATGAGGAGGAAGTGGAAGGGGAGCTGGTGCATTTTGGTAAATTGTGGTCAATGTCATGAGACAAAGTATATGTGAACTTCTGTATAGAAACTGAATTTGCTCAGTAAATTTCACCCAAATCACAATAAAAAAAAAAAAAAGCATACAAAAATAAACAAAATGAAGTCCATTGCCAGAAAGTAGATTCTGACTCATAGTTATTATATAAGACAGAGTAAAACTGCCCCACTAGGGTTTCCAAGTCTATAATCTTTATAGAAGCAAACTGCCACATCTTTCTCCTGTGGAGGAGCTGGTGGATTCAAACGATCAACCTTTTCGTTAGCAGCTGTGCACGTAACCACTGTGCCACCAGAGCTCCTTATTAATGGATACATTTCCCCACAAAAAGCATTAATTGTAAGGAGATCTTCTTGAAGATGCAGAAATGTGTTTAATGACATTTTTAAATGTATCTTAAAAAAAAAACAAACCAGTCTGATCTGTTTTGTATATGCCCCATGACCTAAAAGAGGTGAGAAGAGCTTGCCTGTAATAACTTTCTCTGCTCTTGTGCCCTAAATCTCCACTATTTGCTTTCTTCAGCTTAGGTCATTGAAATTATATCTGAGAGAGTCACATCATTACTTTTGGGTTCAGCCATGAGGAAATGGGAGAAGTATGTTTTCATAGCATGGAATGGCAGCCTGACTATTGAGATTCTTCCTAGAAAGAGCAGACTGTAGTGTGAAACTACAGAGGGTGATTTGTTCAAAGTTTGGCATGACCCTGAGACCAGAAGAATTAGATGGTGCCCGGCTCCCACTGTCCACTACTCAGAAAGGAATCAAAATAGGAAATTCTGGATAGAGTGCAAGGAAAATGTGGAACAAAATTCAAAATAATTTAAAAAAAAGAAAAAAGACTAGGCTTACTGGTCTGATAGAGACTGGTGAAACCCCCAAAACTATGACCCTAAGTCACCCTTTGGGCTTGTAATTGAACTCACTCTCATGGATTCCAGACAAACAGTAGACAGGTATATAAGGTAAACATTTACTCTAGGTAGGTACACTCCTTAGAACAATCAACCACGGGAGATCAGAAGGGATTTACACAGGAAGATAGCTCAGAGGGCAGAAATGCATAGGATAGAAGGACACAAGGAAAAGGTAGCCACAGTGAGAAAGTGAGAAGAGAGCTCTTATATTATGGGGACTCCCATCAATGTCAAGAAACAAACTGTGTATGAACTATTAATTGGAAAATGAATTTGCTTTATAAATTTTACCCAAATCACTCTTACACTACTGGTGGGACTGTAAAATGATACAACCACTGTGGAAAGCTGTATGGCAATTCCTTAATAAGCTGGAATTAGAAATACTTTTTGACCCAGCAATCCCATTACTAGGTATATATCCTGAAGAAGTGAGAGCCAGGACAAGAACAGATATATGCACACCCATGTTCATTGCATTGTGTGGATCATGACAAATTATGGATAACATTGAGAAGAATGGGAATTCCTGAGCACTTGATTGTACTCATGAGGAATCTGTACCTTGAC